>NW_010323573.1:277-18537 GCF_000700745.2 Antrostomus carolinensis | reverse complement strand
GTCAGCTGTGGGCTTTGAAGAGGTTGTTCAGGGTTTTTTCTTGTCAGATCTTGAAAACCTCCGTGGATGGAGACTGCACAACCTCTGGGCAACCTTTGCCCCTACTTGGCTGGCCTCAGGGAGGTTTCTCCTCATCTCCAGTCCGTACCTCCTTTGTGTCACCTTTTGCCCATTGCCCCTTGTCCTCCTGCCATGTACCACTGTCGAGAGCCTGGCTCCATCTCCTCACTAACCCCCTCGCGGGTTTGGGGGTTGCTGCCAGGTCCCCTAAAGTCTTCACTCCTCCAGGCTGGACAAGTGTTGCTGCCTGAGCCTGTTCTTTCAGGGCAAGTGCTCCATCCCCAGCCATCTTGCTGGACCTCCTCTCTAGTCTGTCAGGGCTTGGCCAGTCTGCTGGGGCAGAAGCAGGGATCTGCTGCACCTGCTTCTTTGGGGCTGTATCGAGCACAGAAAGCTCCCACTGACCCCTTGATGGCAGCAGCAGCAGCACCCCGGGCCCACCCGCTCTCTTGGCCATGAGCAAGCTCCTCTAGCCCAGAGGGCAGGAGCAGGCTCTAGTGCAAAAACCTAAAAAAATAATTCTGGGTCCTTCATAGTGCTGAGTAACTCTCTGAGTCTGGTGGCACTCCTCCCTCAGGTAGGTGCTAAACCCTCTGGAGGGGAACCCCAGGACATGAGTTAAGTTGCAGTGTGCTCACAGCAGCAATTGTTAGGTGCACCGTACACATACACACACCAGCTTTTTTGTTTTTTTTTTTTCCCTGTGAGCAAACAGTAGTTCAGTCATAAAGGCTAATTTGCACAGTAATATTGATTTCCTGCAACACGCTCAATTCTAGTTTAGATTTCACAGGATAAAGACACAGCAGCACTGATGTGTTTTTCCCTCTGGAACTTGAAGGGTGCTGGAAAAGACAAATACAAAAGGAATTGTGCAGCAAGGTACAGACAAACCGTATGTTAGCTGCGGCTCTCCCCAGGGCAAGGTGCTAAGTTTTGTTTACATTTTGCCAAGGCAGCAATAAATTGCTTGTTTACAGATGACAGGAAGAAATGGGGTGTCTTTAAAAGCAAGATATGCACAGGGATGCAAACAGCGCACTGGCAGATGCACATCCTTGAGCAAAGCACAGTTAATACCCTCTTCCTGGCCAGCCCCCCTCCTCCTTTTTTGGAAGGGAGAGGAGGGTTAGCAAATCCTGGGGGTCATTATGCAGGATTATAAAAATATCAAGGCTGATGAAAGTTTGCCTTCTCCAATTTCCAGCCGAATGGTGTGTGACGCTATTAGATCCAACTTGACCAGGATGTGCCTTGCAGCCCTGTCTGTGCGCAGAGGACAGAAAATATGAGAGGTGTGGAGAAGGACTCACTTTCATCAAAGTATCAGTTTCCAGGATAGTTTGGAAGCCCACAGCGTTATTGTATTACACACTGCACAGAAGCGTGCCTTGTTCATTTTTTTTAGTGTTTTAGAAATAAAAGACTTTTCTTCCAAATTGCGCTGGGAGGCAAATTCTTCAACAGTGTAATAGAAAATGTTAGACAATATTCCTTACTGGAGCTATTGACATTTTTGGTAGTCGTGACACTTTGATTTTTCTCAAAACATATGGATCAAGCCTGAGTGTGTTATTGGACAGGAAGACCTGATGAAAGGCCTTCCTTTATCTTTCTTTGTATTTTTTTTTCCCCCTCTGTTTGTTCATGGCTTTCTCTCTGAATATAATCGCGGTTTTCTTATGCTGCCCAGGGAGTCGTTATTGCCTTACTAAATATTTTATAGTGCACAGTGCACCATACCTGCCAACTGGTTATTATTTGTTATATAAAAAAATAAAGGGGTAGCATGTGAAAAGGAGTGTGTGTTAAAATTTCAAAACTACACACAGAATAATTTTAAACCCTTAAATTAGATGTCAGGCTGGTTTTGGGTTTTGGATTTTTTTTTTTATTTGCTTGAAAAAGGTCTGTTTATAGTTTGGGATTCCCCCCCCTCGCCTCTCTTTTTGGTATGTGTTCCTCTCTATGATTCCAAGCACTTGTTTCCTCACAGTTTCGTTTCCTATTTGTTCAAAAGGGAAAAGTTCAAAGCCACTCTGGCAGCTGAGGGAAAAGCTTGCTGAATACTAACCCTCAAGTGCCTGTCTTGTCCTGACCTTGAGAAAGTAGCAGTAAACTGTTCTATTGCAAACACCACATGTGTGTTTTGTTAGACCAGGTTAGGAGGGGTCAGAGCTCACCTGAGGCTTGGACTGCAGATTTAGACTGCTTTTCAGCAGCATAATGTATTTTTAAAAAGGGACATTCTCGCCTTTGTATGGGCCTAATATAGGCTCTGTTTAAAAACCTGTCAAAATCCCAAGCACACACTCCATAAAATATAAATAAGTACTTACTGTTTGCAGATGTTGCTTGTTTTTCATAATGTTTGTATTTGAAGTCCCGAATCCCCGCTTCCTGTCAGAGCCAGCCCTGTTGCTTTAGTCCATTTATTTCTGAAAGAACGGGAAGAACTTCAAAATGCAATTTCTCAATGAAGACACTTTCTGTCAAACCTGTCAGCCTTCGCAGCACAATTACCTTTTTTCAGACTAAGGCTTGCGTTTATGGCTTTGACTGCACACACAACCTCTCTTCCCCCCCAGCTCAGCTAAAGCAGTTGCTGTTTTTTAAAAGGCTCCTACTTGCCAGAAATTGTGGCTTTAGGTTCTTTCAAAGCAACAGGATAACTTAGCAGACCTTTCCCCTATTTGCATGCTTTAATTCATTTGATAACAGACACAAAGTATATCGTAGGGAACAATTCTGTCCTGAGAAAAGGGATAGATCGGATTTTTTCACGTGCAATCTATCAAGCGTCTCCCTCGGTAAAGTGAGCTCCGTTGAGCTATTTCTCAAAAGAGAGAGAAAAGACAGGGAAAAAGAATTGTTTCAGAAACACGACTACCAGCTTGCCTCGAAAGAACAACAGCTTTTTCTGACCTACTGTCTGTCTGAAGAGTAGATATAGATCATTTTTAGGGGACCATTGAAATTCCACTTAATCCAAAGGGAATTTTCTCAGATTTGGATTGAGCTTCTGTTCTGCCCACGTTATAAGAAATAGCACTTTTGATGGATAGCTTATCTGAGATTATTTGAGGTATTATTTGGGTTAGGTCTCAAACCAAAAATGAAATCATTTAGACGGAGGACCTCACAAATACTTTTTATGCTCAAACCTTTTTTGTGTGGGGGAGCATGTTTTCCATGTGCCATGGCATGCATGAGATGGTGACAACAACACTACAGGTAATTCCTGGGCGTCTCGCTGCAGTCCGAAGCTACGTGCTGCTCAGCCCTGCTCCGTAACCCTGGGGCATTAGGAGCAGGTTTTATTTGTAATATGGATTTCCCTGTGAGGTGAGCCAGCCTTGCCTCCATGGGCCTGCTTCAGTCACCCTCTTTTTAGGTTAAGTTTCTTTTCTCTCCCTCCCTCCTCTAGCAGTTTCACCTCTCTGCTCACGGCAGGCTCTTTAGTGTGCGATGCCACTGCACTGCTGGCAAGGAGAGAGGGAGAAGAAAAGCCTCTCCTTTGTATTACAAATTCAAAGGGTCATTATTCCATCGTTCCCTATGGACAAATGTGTGAAGATTATTGTGGGAAGTTAGTATTTATTCTGAAGCCCTAATATGATCCTCTTGAACATTTTAATAATGCATTCTCTGGGGTCCGTGCTGCAAGTGTTTAAAAGGAAGAGATATGCGTTAGCGCTGGATGGCTGGTGCTTTGCTGAAATAGTCTAAGTTATGGGGTTGCTTTTGATCGGTCCCTGATTGAAAAAAAAGCAGAAGTCCCTTTGCCCCCTTCCTCACCAGCCTGGAGTTCTTTTATCAGCTACATTGATCTAGAAGCAAGGACAAGGCCACAGTATTATGTGTCCACATTCGTTACACTGATTTACGAGTTTCTTAATTCTAAAACCCTTGCCTTATCAATGGCCTCAGGAAGTCCTAAATCCATGATATTAAGCAGAGAAAGAAAACATTTAGAATCAAAATAGGTGGGGTTTTTTTTGTTGCAGACAAATACAGGATAAACAGCGTTCACTTGCAATTTGCTGCTTTCCCTGTAATTTTAAAGCTTCCCTAAGCGTGCGTTGTTTCTGTAGGGTCTGATTATAAACAGATGCGTGGGACAATGTGCATACATGCTTGGATCAGGTCAGTGGAGTTTTGCTTCATCTTTAAAGCTCAAAAACCATAAATCAAGATGAAAATACTCCAGCCAAGAGCTTTACCAATTGATACAATTTTAGAATAGGCCGCTGCTAAGGCTTGGGGGAAAGCTGACATGATGACTTTTATAATAGCAGAACGTTTAAGGTTATAGAAATAAAAGGAAGAGGATGAAATCAGTCGCGTTGATCTTAGCCTGCAGGCTCTCTCAGCTAACTCGAAGCTCCAGCAATTATTTCTGCTCTGGCTTTTCCCCCTTTTTTCCAGCAGTCTGTTTGAAATGAAGCAGAACCAGGCATGGCAAGCTTATCAGTGTCGTTAGCTGACAGGGAGCACATCACACCTGCTTTTACTTGCTAGTTTTTCAGGCACTTTATGCCACAGAATAATGTTGATTTTGTTCTTATAATGTGTAAAGATTCATTTATTTCACCTTTTGAACTTGGCAGAGCCACTCAGTTTTGATGGGAGTTTGTTTTCATCCTGGCGTTTGGAAAACCCTGGCAATTACTGGGCTGTGGCCCAAGGCAATCTTGATGAAACATAGAGATGATCAAACCCAACAGACTATGGATCTGGCCCAGTTAAAAAACCCAGCCTGCCGAAACCCTGCAGGACTACAGAGGGCTTGAGGGCGGCTGAGGCTCAGATGCGCTGGTGTCACCTTGGTCATTTGTAGAGCTGTTCCCAGAGAGAAGTGTCCCATGGATACTCACCAGAGCATTGGGCCCCAGTCAGGGTTTGCAACCCTGCAGTACCATGGAAAAGCCATGGGTAGAAGTGACAACAAGGACAGGGCCAGAAAGCTTCTCTTCATACTTGCTTGCCACCTTCGGGGGTTTTAGTCATACCTGAGCTTTCTAATTTCTCTTTAGAGAAAACCATGAGCATTACAGTTAGTGCCTGACGCACAGTTGTTTTAGCAGCTCCTGCTCATCTTGTTGTGTAATTGTGTAAGATTAGGAGGATTATAATCCATTGTAAAAAGTCTCACCCATCTTTTCCAAAAATCTGATCCTGCCTGTGGTACAGATGGATCATTCTTTCCGTGCCTTCCAGCCAGGCCTATCTAATCACACTGCTCAAGGAGCAAAGGAATTCATTCACCCAGAGGGTCCCATTACGAGATATTCTGTCATCTCCATTTTAAACCTGTGAAAGCCTTATTTTGAGTACCACTGCCAAATGTGATAACAAGAGCCTTGCCCAGCGGAAGAGAGCTCAAGTATCTGGGATCTCTGCTATGTAATTGTTCTTATACAGACCTACTTTCAGTTGCACAATGATGCTTGCAGGATTTGAGCTTGTAGCATTGAAAGCAGTAGGATCCTCTCTGCTGACTTTTAATGAGAACAGCTCAGACCTTCACTAAAGCAGGCACTCGGGCAAAAGATTTCAAACGTTTCTTGCAGCTATTGTTATTTTCTTGCCAAACAACCTACCAGTGACAATTTTGTAACTATCAGATACTTGCAGACCACTGGCTAATAGACAGACATGTCATGTCTAAATTCCAGGTGCCCTTACAAAGCTCGTACTGTAGCAGAGCTCTGCGTTCCAGGCGCAGGCAATCAGGTTTTGAATGTATCCTTACCAGTGTGTTCCTTTTACATATGGGCGTGATTCTCATAGAAGAAATTCAGAACAAATCTAGACCATGAGCATATAATATGAATATATCCAGTCACACATGATTTTTGAAAAGTAAAAGCCAGTGAAAGTGCCAGACATAGAAGCATTGCTGGGAGTTGTTTACAGAGAGAACAGCTAAATATTAATATACACATTAATATGTATATGATTACTATATTTTTAGATTGGATATTAGGAAAAAAATATTTACTGAAAGGGTTATCAAGCATTGGAACAGGCTGCCAGGGGAGCAGTTTAGTCACCATCCCTGGAGGTATTTAAAAGATGAGTAGATGTGGCACTTAGGGACATGGTTTAGTGGGCATGGTGGTGTTGGGTTGACAGTTAGCCTTGATGATCTTAGAGATCTTTTCCAACCTTAATGATTCTATTAATTTGGTGCACCAGAGTTGGAATCCTTGTCACAATAGATGCTATTTTAATGAATTCCTGCAGTCAAATCTAAATTACAAACCAAAGTGCTCAGGTTATTTCTAGAAGTGATGAAGGGCTGGACTGTGCCATCACTTGACAGCCTTGTGTCACCCTTGAAGCAGACAAGGGGAGCCTGGCTCCCTAAATCATCCTTTCTTTCCTCCACTTTACTGGAGGCGGAGGCTGTGGCACACCCTGTCCCAAGGTGCATTCCCCAGTGCCCTGTAGGGCTACAGCGGGAAGAGGGAGAAGCCTGAAGCTGTAGGTACCCCTTGCACACCATCAGGTGTGCTACATGGCACACAGTCCCTGACCTCCTGGGCAAGGATGGAGAGAAAGGAAGGCTTAGACCTGTACTTTGAGCTGGGTTTGTGGAATCATAGGAAATAGGGCTGGGAATGAGCTCAGAGAGGTGTCCATTGAGAAACCTCAGCTCCAGGCTGGATGCTGGGAAGGGCTGTGGTTTGTGTGGGCAGGATTTGGCCCTTTGTCTTAACTTGAGGAGCGCCTGTGACTCCACCTAATGCTGATTTTCCCAAACCCAGTGATAAATATCTCTAAGAACTGTATGATAGCCATGCAGGAGAAATAATTTAAGTGCTGCTTATCATATTGTGAAAGCAAACCAGAATCTCTGCAAGCTGTGTCCTTTACCAGCTGTTCTGAGGGAATTTTCCTGTTTTGAAGCACATTCCTGTTTGTTGAAGTGCCATACAAGCATTTTTAACTATCCTGGATGATTTACTGCTTTATTTGGTTAATTGTCAGGATCAAGATCATATTAAAAAAAAAAGGAGAGACTTATTTTAACAGTTGATCATTCAGCAGTATTACTGAAGTATTATTATTCATCCATATTACTGAATGAATTATTTTTCTATTTGTGAGGTATTTTAAAGTGATTCAATCTGAAAAAGTTAATCTAAGAATATTTGAAATTGGACGATTAAAGATGTGATTATGGAGGAAACATGAAGTTTCAAAATGGGAACTCCAAGGTGGCTTATTTTCTGGAGTTCTGCCCGTCCTCTTTAAAGAATGCCTTGCAAAAAGGACTGGGTTGAAAAGTTCACAATATTTACCCCCGTCCTTCCCCCACAATTACAAGAGTTCAGATTTTCTAGACTATGTGTAAAGGATAAAGAAATTGTAAATGTGCAAGAAAGCTTTATAAGACTGTTGCTGTCAGCTGTAACTGTCCAGCGTCATATGTTACACACAGGCAGAAAATGTGCTTCTGTGCGCCGTTATGGATTATGTGTTGATGAATATTTATTATATCTCATTATTGCAAAATGTTCATGCAAAAGCATCTGATTGACAATTATTTTATTGCTGTTTATTTTTTATCATTTTTGCTTTGGCAGGGGCTTAAAAACTGACATGCATTTTCCTATCTGTATTTGGCTTCGGAAAGCTGCTGAAAATTGGTTGAAAATGTATAAATTAAAAAAAAAATTACCCAAAGCAAAGTAATCTTTGTTTGACCTTAGGTTATGTTTTGTGGTATCCTAATACCACCTCCATTATTCTCTTTGGTCTTTAGTTTATACTAATGGGCTGATATTATGCTGGGCAACTTTAATTAGGGTGTCTGTTGCTTAGTAGGCAGCATTTTTGCTTTCAGGCAAGTATGACATGCTGTACAGTAGAGACTTAATTCCTGTTTAGGGAAAAACCGTAATACATCTCAGTTGCCAAGTACAGAGTGAGCAACCACTCTTAGGGAAAAAAAAAAAGGTATTCTCTCCTAGATACAAAACACCCATAATCCCATTAATGTAAATGAGTGATTACACATGTGCATATCCCTGGGAGAATACACTGTCAGGAGATGCCAGAATTTTAGATGAGATAGAAATAGCACATAGCGTACCACTTAATGAAGACCCAAATATTCTTGTGAAGGAAGTTCTGTGTTATCATCAAGTCTGAATCTCTGGATTTTTATTTTTATTGTCTTATTAGAATTATAGGAAAAGTAATCTCTAAGGCTCTATTGCTATATTAGTAATTTTCTTACCTTCTGCGTTCTTTTCATAGCTTTTTAGATTTGCCTTGCAAATGCAGCCTCAGATTTCCTGTAGATGACTGTAATGAAAGGTGAGTTTGTTAGATGACATTGTGGGTGCACATATATTTCTGGAGATATTTTGTTGAAATGTTACAGTCCCTAGGACACATCATACAATTCCATATCAGTGTTACTGACATATCTGTGAAAACAATCACAAAGATAAAGAAGGTGCTCCATCATGTGTTCATTTCCATCAAATTAATAATACATGAAGTTCATATAGTACAAAATGTCAATTATTTATTTTTTGTATATGCAAAAAACAAGAACTGTGCAGGAGGATTTCGTGTTGTCAGAAAATGATAATATGAATTTAAAAGATCCCTGATAAATGTTACATTTTAAACTAATAATTATTATTTTTGTGATCCAGTAGAAGATACTACGAAAATATTTGTTCATAGGACACTCAGTTGGACATTTTGTGAAAGCAGACTGAGATTTATACTGTGGTCCTTTCAGAATATACATTATAAAAAATTAAGGTACACATTACCATATTCCCAACCCTTATATGAAAGGAATAAAGATGGAATACTTCAGTAAAACCAAGAAGTGATTTTTAAGTTATAGTAAGACATTAAGACTGGGAAAACTCAGGTGAAAAGAAAAACACTGTAAACATAATGAAGTTATTGATTTTAATTTTCTGGCTTTCCCATTGAAGAATGAAGCATCTGTACAGGATAGCTGATACAGAAAAGTAAAGGAATTGGAAATCTAGAGCAGATCCAGCAGAGGAGGGGTTTTTTCAATAGCTTTAAGATAAATAAGTTCCATTTTTTCATATGCTTGACTGGGAATAAAAAAACAACACACAGATAGCATGAACTTTGTAGTGTTCCCACAAGTATATATGTTTGGACATATTTCTCACTGTATTCAAGCATGTATATGTTGGTCAGTTTAGCCCATTAACCAGTGGAAATTAGTTTTTCTAAAAATCCAGGCTCCCTTCCCCATTCACAAATGATCACAACCACACAAAAGCTCACACTCACGAAAAAATGGGGGGTTTTGGGTAATTCAGTGACCATGCCCTAGATTCCTATCTGATCCTAATCTCATGTTATTTAGTATCTTTATGCCAGTAAAATAACAAATAATTTCTTGTCTATAAGAAATGAGACTTGTTGTAAAGTTGGCTTTACTAAAGAAGCCATTATTTTTTATAATAAAGTCTTCAGCAAAATCATATTTTGCTTTGGTGGCTGTGTTGTCAAAACCAGCAGTGGTCGAAATTGTTTTATGGAAAATGCTGACCAAACCAGTTTATTTTGGATTGTAATAGGATTTTCTGTGGAAGTTTAGTATTCTCTGCACTTGAAAATAAAAAGGTTTTTATTAATATTGAAAATTTTCAGTTCTGATATATTAAAAAAGCTGTGAAAAAACTTAAAAAACAAATCAAAACAAAAAGCCCAAGCTGCAATGCAGACATAAGAACATAGAGGAACTGTAAATTCTGGGGTGGTTTTTTCCCCTCTTTTTGCTGTGTCTCTGACTGAAATAGCGATTTGCTTTATCTCTGTGCTTTTGTCTTCTATCTCTACAATAGTGCTGTGAAGATTAATCCATTAATGATTGTAAAGTGCTCATATTAGTAGTGGTGTCGTAGTTGTGATAGTCTTAGAAGAAAAGTGAGGCAAGATATTTAAGGAGATTCAGTATCTCGTATTAGTTATAGGCATTATAGACGTTATAGTTATATTAGACTTAATTATGGAAAAACAGATAAGTAGTTGGGCGCACAAGCCCATTTTTCAGGTCTGAAATACAAGCAGTAACCTTGATGCATTCAGATGAAATGTTCTGAAGTTCATCTAGCTCTCACCCCTCCATCCAGCTCCCAACACGGCTTCCAGCCAGGTAGGACCAGGGCTGCCATGAAAAGCTGTGGGAGCACGCAGCATCACCACTACCAGAAGGTTCACAACCCTTGGGGCAGTATTCCTAGTAGCGTATGAGTAAGAAGACAGTGGGCAGCATGTTAGGGGTTTCCGTTGGAGTTAGAGACCTGCTTGCTAGGGGTAGTCAGTGGAAAATATAGCTGTGAGCAGTTCCTCTTGCTGTACACAGGAGGTATTGCTGCCAGTGCTGACAAATATTTAAAACAATTCCTTGCCAGCAAAATAGGATGACTGTGTGAATTCCAAATGTATGCATATTTGTATTCGGGTGGGAATCTGCTCTCGTACTCACTGTTTTGAGAAATATTCTAAATTTGGATACTCTACAGCAGGAAAAGAATATCCTCAAACGAAGATCACTTCTCCTCTCTTAAAACAAAGGAATGATATTTAGTGACTTCTCTGGCAGAAGGGATTAAGGCAAGTTGTCATGTCTTATTTACAGTATTCTAGTGCTGAGGATCTGTAGTTACGGACTAAAATGCTTCACTGGACTCAAGAACATCATTGTGCTTGGCGCTGTACGAACACATGGTGATCAGGCAGGTTAGTCCCGTGAGCCAGGAAAACAGAAAGATGCGGACAGAGCTAAGGGTCAGAACACAGGCAGAGGTTTTAGCAGAGCTAAGCCACCAAGGAGCTGTCACATTCTGTATGGGTGTGACGACAAAGAACAGCTTGGAGAAGGAATTTGATGGAGACCTCTGCTACCTTGTTCTTCTGAAGGCGAGCTGGGTGCTGTGTGGGTGAGGAATTTTTCATGAGTACCTGGGACTGCGTGATCGGTGGGATGCCTTTGGGGCAGGGGGAGATGGACAGCGGAGTCTGATGACAACGGTACAGCATCTGCAGTGACAGGAAAGGGAGGACACACTGCGGCAGGAGAGCTGGCAAAGCCAGGGCAGGGAGAAAACCACGTACGGACACTGCTTCCAACTTCTCTGACGGCTTCAGTTTTGGTTCTGGAGGTTTAAGGAGGTGATTCTATAGAAACGTGATGGCCCTTTAGGTACTGAAGCAGCTAAAATAACTCCTGGTTATTTATAGTTTATTCTGAGTACAGAAGTGCAGCCACAGGATCCAGTCCCACTGTCTTTCCTCACACAGATACTCAGGGCTCCATCCAGTGGGTTCACGGTTGTGACCAGGACCACAGACCGGCCGCTCACTAGTTAGTTGAATGCTTGGTGGGTTTTGTCAAGGTTTTTTTGTGTAACTTGAGGGATTTATAACACAGAGAGGGAGACAGCACGGGTTCACTGGGCCTGCCCGGCTTCTTTGGGGCTAGACATCTCGGAAAGCTGAGTCACTCTGAAAATAGGATTCATAAAGTCGTGATGGCGTTTGAGATGGTTGAAAAGCTTTCAGTTGCCTGTTTTTGTGTAGAGACACTGAGCACGATATATGAGTGCTGTGGAACTGCTTTTTCTTAATAAAGCAAGCTCTGGGTAGGACACAGCAATGGAGCTTGGAGTAGGTGGTGTGAAGGGCAGAGTTGCTGGGTAAGGCAGAACCCTCTTGCTGTATCTGCACTGTCATTACTGAAACAGTATTTCAGTGAGATGTACAACATCCCATGAGACTGCTTTCGTTATACAGTGAGCCTCATTTCCCTTCCTTGCTACTTTAACTTGGCTGGAGCTGGGTAACTGTGCTGTGGTTGAGGAAGGACCAGGCTTAATTCCTTACTCCAGTCATGATGGATTTTCCACCTACTCGTACTGTTCTTTTACTGATGTGTCACCACCAAGTTCAGTAAGTTTCTTCTGATTTGTACCATTGGAAAAAGAGAAACAAATCTCTAAGCGGATACATCTGGAATAATTTCAAGGAACACCTCTTCTGTAAAGATTATCTGTCTATATTCAAAAAATTAGTGTTCCTAGATTTTCAGATTAACCTAAATTAGAATGTGTAAAATTTTTAGACTTCTAGTTATTTCACTTTAAAAAAAAAAATCTTTTCACAAGCATTGCTATTGAGAACCAAACTGAAAATATGGTTGTCGCCTCTTACGAACGGTTGCATGAGACTATAGGATTGAGGAAAACATTAATTTATTTTTTTTCCTGCTCCCTCTCCTTGATACTTGACGCAAGTTCCCGGGGTCCATGATCTCTGATCATGCTGATTCAATCCAAAGCACCCACCATTTTAAACACTGTAATAGGCTGGCACAGAGACAACCCGACAGCCGGCTGGAGCGGACCCCCTAGCCCTTTGGGAGCGGACCTCAGGCGCTCACTGTGACAAATATCTCCAGCACAAGCACTTGTGATAATTTGCTACAGTCTCCATCTGGGAAAATCTTTTACACAGCAATTATTATTAACACTTCAGCCCCACAAAAAAATTCATTTTAAATCTAGTTTTTAAATCAAACTTTCATCCACACAAAATTGCCCAGTTTATCAGTGGGTTAGGGACTTTCAAAGCTATCGGTGGTTTTGAGTTATCAGTGGTTTAAAAATTATTAAAAAGGAACAAAATGTTATGGATTCCTTTTATATACCTATGTGTTTCAAGTCTCTAAGGTCACATTTGCAAGCTCTTTATTCTGCGTGTTTGGGCAAGCTATAGTCGTGAGTCAGCTCATCCGATAATTTACATTTTCTCAGCTGCAGAGTTCTAATGTGAAAAACCTTTTTCTTAAATGAAAAGCTACAATTCTCACACAATCCTGTGACTCCAGAAGTTCAACTACAAGAACAACAAATACTGCAAGACCCTTGATAAAGTGGTAAGGTTTGTAATATCAGCTTAATCTCTTTGTTTGAAAATGTAGCCTGGCCTGGTCGTTCAGAGCAGTGTATGTGCTGTGGCTTTGCTGGAGGCAATGGCAAGGCACCCAGCGGGGCTCCACGAGACCTGGTAAAGCCAGGGTGCGGGTGGGAAGGCAGCTGTAATCCAGAGCGTGCGTGCTGATGAAGGGGAAGGGCAGCAGCGAGCTCAGGTATTCCTATTTCTGACTAGGATTTCCTGGACTGCAGTCTCGGCTCATGTGTAGCACAGATGGTCTGTGCCTTTGCAGCAGATCTGTGGTGCATGAGACCTACAGCACGTGTCCCGTACAGCTGATGGGTGCTCTTGCTGCACAGTTGATCTGTACTTGCTTGGGAGCCATTTGTGTGGCATTTCTGGATGTCCATCAGCTTGGCAGTAGTTACTGCTCTGACTGGGTTGCCAGAAAATCTGGAACAATGTCCAGAGTCTTTAAATTCAGCCCAGGCAAAATTTCCAGGTGGAAAAAAAGAGGCCAAGTCCATGGCAACACCATCATAGGCTGACATAAAATCTTCTAACACCTGGTAAATCTGTTCATACTTTAAATATATTATTAGTTTTATGGAGGCAAAAAAAAACCTACAGTGAATTTTGCAAAGATAACCACCTATGTGAAAGAAAAACAACTTTTTAATCTGAAGTGACCATGCAGAGTGATTGTATCGGTGCATTACCTGCTCTCAAGGGACAGTGTGCCTGGCTCTGGTGCACACTGAGCTCTAGCGGTGATATCGGTGATTTGAGGCTTCTTATTTGAGAAAGTCTTCTTTACTTTTTTTTTTATTTCCCCCCAAAAAAGTTTTCCTGTAATTTTGAGAGGATCTTTTCAATCTAGAGTGAATGGGTCTTTCTGTAATACCACTAAATTGCCTCTGAGTGTCTCTATAGTTCATCTCCTCCTAGAAAGCAGCCAAGCAGGAATAACGCAAGAGAAATGAGTCACTGAAATCTATTGGTGTCAGCTTTGGTTTTGTATTCATAACATCTTTTACTGTTATTTTTTAAGGATATTGCAGATTAAAACGAGGGAGGATCAAACGTCCCAGTTGTGTTTAAAGGAAGTAAATCTTTAAGAAATTATTGTGGAACAGATGTTAAATAAAGGATTTCGGGTTAAGATGTGTGACAGAGCAGTGTACCTAGGAGACTCTTTAATAGCAGAAACCTTACTGTAATTTAGGCCTACGGCTGAGCAAGGGAAATTGGACCTTTTTTATTGTTATAACTACATAATGCAGTAATTTAACACAAAAGTAGAAAAATGGATTGTTGAGTCTCCAACATGAATATGATTTTAAGCCAATGATCACTTATTTTAAGAAGGCCTCCTAATATCTGTCAGGCCTGTCAGGTGAAGAGGTACATTAAGGGTTCCAGTGGCTTTTGGTGATACACAGCACTGAGATGGGTGTGTTGGTAAGAGCAGATAGAACTGGGAATTGTGTGACCTTTATCAGGGTGGAAAACAGACTTTGAGGACAGTATTCTATTTGCTGTCTGGCTGTTGATGAGGCTTTCGTACACACAATGGCTATGCAAAAAAAGAAAATATTGTGCACATGTAATTTTTATGAGTGACTTACACATATGATGGCACAAAGTAACATATAATTGAAGTCAATGGCCTAATGAATAAGCAAATTTCTTTTTACAGGGAAAAAACCCCAAACACATTAAGTAGGTGAGGCATGATAGTTTTTGTCTCAGAGTTGCACTAGTTCTTGTTAGTTCTAGTCCATCGTACATGTGAGTGAAATCTTGGTTTTTAGTCTTATATAAATAAGTTTATCAGGAAGGCATTTCATAACCCTTCTGCTTCAGGGCAGCTCAGTACAAGGCAACACTTATGTTGTAAGCCTTACACATACCTTACACCTTACAACTGAGCTGGCCATTCACAGGCATAGCAGCAAATCTTTTGTTTGTAGAGGCAACTGAAATCATAACAAAACAGAATTTCTTTTTACTGAAATGTTTTGTTGCTGCTGTATTACATATTGACTCACTTTTGTGTCAGAAGTTGTATGCAAAGATCACTATGGAGAAAAATGAAAGCTGAATTTGTGCTCCTTGGTCTGGTGTTTACAGTAGAAATATTTCCCAACCTCAAAAGCGAAGCCTTTCATGAACACAGAGAACAATTAATGCATTCACTCAAACCTGGAGATTGTAAATAATTTTGTTGTTAAAGCTAAATGAATAGTGTTATGGCATAAAGGGAAATACAAATCGAAAATAGTTTACCTTTTGCATGGTAGTAACATTGACTACAGTATATACAAAAAAGAGAGAGGAAAAGATGCTTGTTTCACTCTGATAATGAAGGTTCAGGACTTTCAGATCATATGACAGAATTGCAAATCATTTTTAAATAAAAAACTACATATTCATGCCTCCCAAGACTTATGTACCCTTCAGTAAGGGAAGTGATTTAGCCTGTAGTGTATAAAAAGATACCTTGTTCTGCTCTCTTTGAAAGAGCACTTGTGTTCATTACTTGAGGCAGGGATATGTTCCTTCCATTGATAGTAAATATTTTGCACTGCTAATAAATATTATGAGGTTAGTCTAGTGCTAACAGTTTTATGTACTGGTCATAATGAGAACAACAATATGACAGAAGAAAATGGGATTTTAAAGTTCTAGACCTTAGGAAATGATTTTGTTTTGCCCCTATCCTGCACTTGGTGCATCCCCACGTGTATCAGAACTTGGTGGCATTCTCAGTGATCACAGAATTTTGCCTGTGTAGATAAAAATAAAAGATTTTCTTGTATTAGAGTTATTTCCCATCACACTGGACAACTGTTTACTCCAGCAGATCTCTCCTCTCAGGGAAGTCACCCAAGGCAGTAGGCATGGTTGGCATATTCTCCTTCCTCTGACGTCCCACAAAAACACTGCTGCAGGTCATTGGTGCCAGGGGACAGAATATTCTGAGGGGCTGAAGTTGTTACTTTTGTTTGTATAAACACATCTGTCTTAGCAGCGGACTCTCTTTCTGTCCCCAGCATAGATTACTTGTTCCTTGAAGAGAGAAAGGCAGCTCTGCAGCAGGCTTCTTGCCTGTGTTCCTTGCAATTTGAGTAAACGTCCACCACCTTAAAACCTATGCTAAGCACTTCTGAGACAGATTTATAGAAGTCCTGAGCACTAAACTCTCACACTGCAGTTCAAAACCATCCTCCAATTTATTCTTTTGTGGGAAATCTTCACGTGTGCAAATACTGTAAGTTCACGAGCAGTATTTGTGAGAACAAGTGGCAGGTTAGTTGTTCAGCTCCTTGACATGCACATGTGACCCGATGGCCCTGTCCTGCACAGCGCAGAGCACCTTTACATCCCAGCTTGAATGGTTGTTGAAAGCAACGGGAAATGTAATGGATAAGGGGCTTGGCACTTCCAAACAGGAGGCCTGATTTGTGCACACAGTGGCAGTCATCCAAAAATTAAGCAAACATGTCAGAGATAAAATTTGCAAGGCGCAAATTGTAAAATTGGAGAAAGAATTTCCAAGAGCACTTAAATATTCTACAAAGTAAAAAAAAAAAAATTAAAAATTCAGACAGACTAAAAAATTTGTGCCATAATAATGCAGTTTATATTCTACTACATTATGATGCAATTAGCTTTTTCTAAAAATGAAAAAAAACCCATAAAAATAAATCTGCAGAAGGAATTAATTGCTTGCCAAATTTCAGGTTTGAAACATGAATCATTTGATTACAAGAGAGCACTTGAAGCCGCTGCTATATCTTATTTGCTTTGCCTTTGCGTAATTTAAGAGCCCAATTGACACTTCTTAATTTGGTATTTTATGAAATTCCCTCCAGGGCCAAGCACTTTCTTTCCAGATTTCCTCCAAGTACAAATTTTTCTATGGCCAAGTTCTTAAGCTCTTGACACAAGTTTAACAATAGCAACACAAATATGTTACTATAAGAATTCCATTCCCTTTAATTTTTCCCTTTCATCATGTTGCAAGAACAGACAGAAAACATGAGTCTCTCCATAGAGAATTTTAAAGAGGCAAAGATGGAGCCATGTCAGAAAAGATGGTGCCGAGGCCTGAGGCACTGGGAAATCTCAGGGTGAACTGTTCAATAAGGCACTTTAGGCCTATAAATTTTAAGTTTTGATTTCGTTCCTCAAATTTCCTCTTTAGGTTTGAGCAAAGGTGACTAGACAGAAGCAGCTGATAATAATAGTGTGATTGTGTGAAAAAAAAAAAATCCAGTGTGAATATTTGTAGCAATATTGCAACTGTCATTGGGATATTCTTATTTATTTGGGCCTTGAAGAATTAGTTGTGGAGCAAGACCTCTTGTTATGGGTCTATCTGAACACAGAAGAAAAAGGGAGTTCCTAAAACTGAGACTTAGGAATGAGTGAGACGCTTTTTGCAAGATTACTTGCAGCTGGCTCTGCCACTGCCTTTTTTCATCATTTAATGCTTGCTCGCCCTCTTACTTAGCTGAAATTGGTATGCAAGAAGAGATGCATCACAGTCAGCAATTAAAGTGACTTCATCTAACTTGTTCAGACAGTTGAAGTAGCCTTTTTTGATTTTGCGTAGGAAATCATTAGCACCTTAACAGAAGGCAGGAACTTTGATCAAGATGTGATAGATGCAGATCAATATAACGTGTAAAGATTGTATTTGGCTGCGGTATCGGCATCTACTAAAAGAATGGGTTTATGGCCAGTTCTCTTGGAAAGTTTGCATAACTGTTCAATACTGGCCTGGTGTTTTACATGGGAAAGAACACAAGCAACATTCAGGTTATGTTTTATATTACTTTTTTCCCTGTGAAGACTGTTTATCTGTATTTCAAGGGATTATTTATGAGTAGATACATAACCAGATCCAGTCAGTGGGTTATCCCAGTGAGCACAGAACTGACCAGGGAGATGTGGCTCAGGAAGATGACAGCAGCCGAGCTGTGAAGCTGAGGGGACCAGCGGGGCGGAGCCATTTGCACCGCCCGGCCTGAGCTGAGGGGGCTGAGGGAGTTCAGGAGCTTCCCCCACACACATGCACTCACCTTGCTCGAAGTCACTGGCCATCATATCTCCTGGCACAACAGGGCACGTTTCTCAGCTGTATTTTGTCAGGATTATCCTGTTTAATGGAAATATTTTTTATTTTCCTGAGTCAGTGGCTTTGGCGGAGCAGATGAGGGAGCAGGCGGGGCTCAGCG
>NW_010323573.1:0-230 GCF_000700745.2 Antrostomus carolinensis | reverse complement strand
ACCCCGCCACAGCTGCAGCCAGGGACCAGACCTGAAAAGTGCTTATTTTTTTTTTTCTAACTGAGCTTAGTTCAGTTGCTTTGCAATGCCATGGCAAACTAAATTCACATCCTACCTCAATCCAGAATTAATTCTGACCAGCGCCACCTGGGTTCTCCCACACACCCAGCCCAGGTGCTGTGGTTCAGCCCGGCCCAGCCCACTCAGCGCTGCGCGGGCTTTGCCGCCCG
>NW_010323572.1:5320-6589 GCF_000700745.2 Antrostomus carolinensis | reverse complement strand
CATGAGCAGCCAGTTTCTGCAGGAGAATGCCATGGAAAACGCTGCCAAAGGCTTTACTAAAGTCCAGATAGACATAATCTACAGCCTCCATCCATGTGTCCAGGCTGGAGCCATGGAAGTCACCTCCTCCACCCACTCTCAGAGCTCTCTGGCAGGTTGGTGCATGGCTGCCATGGGCATTGCAGGACAAGGGAGCTAAAGACTTGGTGGCTGTATGGTGAGATAGATCTTCTCTAGAGGAACATCGGGATGCTGAGAAGGTGTACAGGCACTCACAGACAGGGCAGGATGGAGCTGAGGCACAAACACCTTCCTGTAGCACCTGGTTAAGGGTTCCCCAGGTCACACATGAAGGTTGGGTGGTGGGCACCCACCTGGGAGTTGCTCCCTTGGTGACGCTCATACACCCCAGGCAAAAGAAACATCATTCTGATTTGCCTTAACACTTCTCAAACGCTTTCCAGGCCCGAGCAGCTCCGTCACCCGCTCGTACGGTGGATTTTTAACCTTTGCTTTGCTGTTGCAATCGCGGTACGGAGCAGCAGAGCAAACAGAGAGGTAACAGGGGATGGTTCACTCTGCCAGAACCACCCCTGCAAGGCCCCAACACCAGGAACACAATACAAAGCTGTTAAAAAAAATAATAATTAAAAATCAAATGAATTCCTGGTGATGATATTCTTTGGGTATTTTAGCAAAATGTCTTTGAATAATGTGATTTATTTACTGTCCCCGTTACCAGCCCAGCCCAAGACTTATTAAAAACAGCTTTAATGTTTTAGATCCTCTCAACTGCTAAATCACAACTGCAACTTCAAACACGGTTGGGCAGCAAAGCTTTGCAGAAAGGTGATTTCCAGGAGCTCCCAGAGGGGCTCAGCCAAAGCTCAAAGGCCGCGGCTGATGGCGGCTCCTTCCCAACACCAACAACGCGCTCGAGAGCCGGGGCAGAAACCAGAGGCCAGGTAATTGGAGTTCATTAAGTGACTATGAGCTGTAGGAAGGTTGTGATGGCTCCACAAAGCCTCCAGGATGATCAGAGCTCAATCACTCACAAGGGTGATTTTTTGCTGGAAAGAGGTTATTTGGGGATCCACTGGGTAAAATGCCCAAGGCAAGGCAGAGCTCTTAGAATCATAATCACAGACTGGTTTGGTGGGAAGGGACCTATCCAGGCCATCTAGTCCACCCCCCTGCAGTGAAAGGGACATCTTCAACCAGATCAGGTTGCTCAGAGCCCCGTCCAACCTGACCTTGAATGTTTCCAGG
>NW_010323572.1:0-5278 GCF_000700745.2 Antrostomus carolinensis | reverse complement strand
CCCCAGTGTAAAAAATTTCATCCTTACATCCAGTCCAAATCTCCCCCCTTTTAGTTTAAAACCATTTCCCCTTGTCCTGTCACTACAGGCCCTGCTAGAAAGTCTGTCCCCATCTTTCTTACAGGCCCCTTTAAGCATTGAAAGGCCACAATAAGGTCACCCCAGAGCCTTCTCTTCTCCAGGCTGAACAGCCCCAGCTGAACCTCTTCTGATGCTCCCTCACAAGTGTTGATGGGTACTTGGCCTGGGTGAGATGTGGACGACAGCCACCCACTCAGGAACCCATACTGCACCCATGGACACCCCAGTCCTACTCTAGCTTGCAGCTCCCCACTGCTGAACACCAAGAGCTGCAGGGTAGCCATCTCTCAGGGCTTCCCCACCTAACTGGTCCTGCCCAGGTTCCTCATACGTCCCTCTCAAAGTCCTAACCACAAGGCTGGTCATGTTTCCACAAGCTCCCCTGGGGAGAGGTTGGGTTGGGCTGGCAGCCCTCATGTCTTTGGGCAGCAGCATTTACTACTCACCATCTACCTGATCGCTCTTGATGACCAGCAGCAGCATCTTGTACGCAAGAGGGTGCTTGGAGGGAGAAGTTTTGGAACTTGTGCTTTGTGGCAGAGAATATAAAAATCTACAGTGGCCTCGGGAGCACAAAGACAGCATGAGGTAGGTCTGGTCACAGGCAATGCAGCTGGGCAGGAGATCTCTACCCAGGGTCTCCAAGAGAGGGATTGCCATCTCCAACGAGTTCCCACACCAGGGACAGCCAGGACATGGTGGCCACCAGCCAGCTCTGTAAGGAATTCACACCACAGCTCAAGGGAACCAAGGGCACTTCTTTGCACCATGAGATAAGCAGGACTCACCACCCCCCAGGGCTCCTCGCTATGAAAAGCCACCTGACCCAAAGTATAAACCTGCACCTGGAAGTGGGATGCAAGGAGAGGACACCAAAGAGTCAGTGCCAAGGTCCTGGCTGGGCACGGCCCACGGACTTACTGACGGGTCACTCCATAGCATGTGTGCAGGAGATGATGGGAGACACCAGAAAGGAACCCAGAGTGAGAGGAAAAAAAACCCCACAAAGGAGCTGTTGGATGGGGGGCTATCAAGGAAAACCTGAGAAGCCACACGTACCTCTGGAGGGTATCAGGGAATGAACAGAGCACGTGCTAAAGCAGGTGGGATCTTGGGAGGTGGGGCAGGGTAGGAATGGGAGGATGTCACCTTCATAACCAATTCTGGTTCTTTTACAGATTTGGTTATCGCTCTCTTCTGGTTTTTTTAGGGGTTTTTTTAAGCTGTAAGCATTTTCAAGATGAATATTTTTTCACTCCAATGAAAACAGATTTTCCCAGAATCACAGAACCAGGGAGGTTCCTTCACAGTCTCATACCTAAACAAAAAAAGTAGGCAGAGAATAGAAAATTTCTTGCAGAGGTGGCTGTTGCGTGTGACAAAGGGACCGTTTCCCACCACAATCACCAGCTTTAACATCCAACCCATGGGAAACACAGAAGTAACTCAGCTTCATGACAAAGACAATTCTTGACAACGCTCCTGATGCCTCCCAGGAGATTTATTTCCTAACACGACAGACCATTTGGGGGAAAAAAGCCACAAAACCCACGAAGGGCTGGAGGGGGGTTTCATTCATTCCTCCTCCTCCTCCTCCATTTCTGACTGCCACAGTGTTCCCCCACAAAGCCACGCTGTTCCAGCCCTGCCTGAAGCCCAATAACTTCTCTGGTTGCCTTTTCCCCACCCTGGCTGGAGGAGTAGGTAAGAGATTAAAGCAGTAAGTGCTCATTTTTATAAAGCATCCAGTCCCCTTCCCTCTCTCCTGCCCGTTGGCAAAGCTCTGGCCACAAAGCTCCTCAGGAGTCTGGGATCCATACGTTCATTTTTTCCCTGAAGCTCAGCAGGATCTGCATCCTGGGAGGACTTTAAGCAGGAGTGTCTTTAAAACAACCTCCCCACCCTGAAGGAGCAGTGCAGCTTCTGCTGGCACAGGCTGAGCTCATCACTACACATGGGACATGGTAGGGTGACCCAACCAAGACTGCACCTTCAAGGACTCTTGTCACACCTGCATCATATCTGCTGTTAGGATGGATTTGTTCAGGTAAGTTTGGCCAGGAACTGGGTATTTCACCAATAAAGTGGTGGGAGGCATCCAGAATGGCTTAAGAAGTGGCAAGAAGACTAAAAGCCCACATGAGCCTCACTCAATGCAACAGCCACTCCACAGCAGCCACCACTTCCCACATTCCCCGCCCCAATGTATCTGCTGTTGATTCCTCTGGCACCAAGTAAGAAGGTGACACCAAATTTGGGGATTTTTTTGTGCTGCCCAGTCAACAAATGAGGACTCAAATAGGGACAACAGCAACTACTGTTGCTAGGTTGCCCAAGGAAGTTGTGGATGCCCCCTCCCTGGAAGTGTTGAAGGCCAGGCTGGATGAGGCTGTGAGCAACCTGGTCTAGTGGAAGGTGTCCCTGCTGATGGCAGGGGGGTTGGAACTGGATGAGCTTTAAGGTCCTTTCCAACCCAAACCGTTCTATGATTCTATGATACTGTCCCAGCAGAGCAACCCAACATCTCAACACAGGCTTGGAGCACCTGCTAGAGCAGAAACAACCCCCACCCAAGGAAATAAGAGCTTGTGCCACCTCCTCATGCAACACCATCACCTCCAAGTCATGGAAGCTACCACTCCAAAGGATAACACCGTGCTTTAATGTTTTAGAGACAATGGACTTTTCTGTGGTACAACAGCAGGCTGTACTCACTGTACATACATACACCCGGGGTGGAGTTAAAGCTTCTGTATTTTAATATTAATGTTCCAAAAAAAATGCACCAAGTCTTAACAACAACAAAAAATGTGAACAAAATCCAAGGCCACAAGTAGAGAGAGGTATGTTTTAAGGACTACAGGTCACATGGAAATAAAAACCAGCGGTGGTGCAACGTGAACTTTATCCTGAAGAGAGAGATAAGTGGTTAAAACACAACTTTTCGTTACCTCAGGAGCAAGACAGTGTTTTACAGAGACGTCATTTCCAAACTACAGCAAGCAAAGAGAAGCAAATATACTAGTGTGTGCCCCTTTGGTCCTCAAATTCTCCTTCCAGCTGTTGAGCTAAGAGAAGTTTTCCTCTGAACTTCAGGCAAGAAAGATTTAAGGCTTTTCAGTGGGATATTTGAAACATACACTGAACTGAAAAGTGGCAACACCTGCTCTCAGTCATTGAAGGAAAACAAATGCCACAGAGTTTGTGTATTTTATACATGTGCAACACACAGCTTCTTCACACTAGCAGACACTTTTATAGCACCTAACTACAGAATCCAGGACAGAGGATATTACAAGAGATTCTTCCAATAGCACTGGGAAGGGTCATCAAGGTAAAATTA
This sequence comes from Antrostomus carolinensis, assembly GCF_000700745.2. Taxonomy (NCBI): domain Eukaryota; kingdom Metazoa; phylum Chordata; class Aves; order Caprimulgiformes; family Caprimulgidae; genus Antrostomus; species Antrostomus carolinensis. The sequence continues at coordinate 1,854 of NW_010323572.1, read as the reverse complement.
GTGTAATTAAACACATGAGGTTGTTGTTCTTGACAGTTCTTAATGCCCAATGGAAATTGGACTGGATATGATTTTCATTTTGTTTCCAACACAGGTTCAAGCAAGAGACAGGAATGTTGGTAAGATCAAGTTTGCCAGACCAGGAACTGCCTTTGAGGTTACCTTACAGAATATTTTGGATCCATATATTCAGCAAAGCAGATAGGACTATGGGAACCTGCACTGGGGGCATCTGACACCCTGGCTGACATTTCATTTTTTGAAGTTTTGCCTCCTGTGCTTGGTTTGAGAAATGAGGTTTTCATTTGCGCCTCATGTTTTCCCAATTAAGAGTTACAAAAGAGCTATTAAAATTGTAACAAAGTATAAGAAGTTCAGCCAAGTCCAGCTGACTGAAACTTTTTGTACCAATACTGCCACATACAGAGGTTGCCACATAGGCAGAAAATTGTGGTTTAATTCATTTTGATGGCCCTGGAAACTGGCTTTTCTCCATTGCTCTTAAGAAATAAGCTGTTGCCATTTCAGGTTACATTACCCTGAAATGACCTGCCATCAGGCAAGAGAGGTACAATGTGCTGTGTTCAGGATTTCAGTGCTCACCTTTGGTCCAACATTTATGAGGTGCAAATCATTTATGAGATGCAGATGCTTGGAAAAGAAAAAAAAAAATCTTCATTTTCAGATTATCAGACTAGATTTAGCTTCTCAGTCTAACCCATGGAAATCCAAGAAGGAAAGCTGAAAATATAAATACCATTAAAAACTTCTTTGGATATCTTAGCACTCTGCAGACAGACTCTGGGTTGGTTTTTTTTTCACTCCCCCTTGTGAAAGTTTGCTTAAAAATGGTAAGAAACTGACAGTTAAAGTGGTCAGACATTCTGAGGCACAGAGAAAAAGGTGCATAAAACCTTTTATATTGAGATAAGACTGTGCCCCAAATAATTTAGAAGTTAATCCCCTGTGTGTTAAGAGGCTAGGAAAAATGTGGTTTAAATTTCTCAAACAAACAAAAAAACCACACACACACACAAAAAAGGAGGGTTAATAGTAGTAAGACTATAAAACACCACCAGAGGTAATATCTCAAAGACATATAACATACATACCCAGATATTGAAACAGCCACTGCAGGGTTTGTAATAAAATATAGTCAGAGATAATTTAGGACCATCCTTTTCAGCAGAGGTACAATATTTGCAGCATAAGTGGTCCTACAAGGATCCACAGCCTTTCAATTGCTTCCTCTGCTGCTCCACATTTATTCTAAGAAACATAACTGTTTTATAAATATTCACTCCCAAGCCCCATTTTTCTCCTAACAGCAATATCTTCTGCATTGTAGATGGAAAAAAAACCCCCCACATTTCCAAAACACTATTCATAGCTTGTAATTCTGCAACATCAGCATCATTGGAAATCCAAGGAGGAGCCTACCTCATCGTTACACGTTTCATTTGCCATCAGAAGTCTTTTACTGCACAAAGACTATGACAACAATTCACAACGATTTAGTTTCAAAGTGAGATGTAGGAACAAGTAAGAACAGACAGTGACACTGGACAGAACAATCTCCAGAGTGCATTTAAGGAATAACACAGTTTCAGCTCCTGATGAGTGTCAAGAATTCTTCACGGGTCTTTGGATCTTCCCGGAATACCCCCAACATTGTGCTGGTTACTGTTTTACTGTTCATTTTCTGTACCCCACGCATGACCATACACATATGCCTAGAAGAAATGAGAGGGGAGTCAATAAATCAGGTGTACTCAAAAAACAAAGTAATCCCACAAAGAGAGATGTTCCTTACATGATCGTATTACAGGATCACAGAATCACAGAATGTTGGGG
>NW_010323571.1:17040-21254 GCF_000700745.2 Antrostomus carolinensis | reverse complement strand
CATTTCATGGTCACTGCAGCCAAGACTGCCTAAGAACTTCACGTTCCCCACCAACCCTTCCTTGTTGGTGAGAACAAGGTCCAGCATGGCACCCCTCCTTGTCAGTTCCTCGACCACCTGGAGAAGGAAGTTGTCCTCCATGCATTCCAGGAACTGCCTGGATTGTTTGTGCCCTGCTGTGTTGTCTCTCCAACAGATATCAGGGTGGTTGAAGTCCCCCATGAGGACCAGGGCTTGTGAACATGAGGCTGCTCCTATCTGCCTATAGAGGGCCTCATCAATTGTTCTCTAGCTATTTACACTAGAATGGAAGATTTCCTATGAATCTGCAGTGTGGGTTTTTTGGGATTTCACTTTGCTCATTAGATGGAATTTTATTTTTTTAAATGCTATGTCTCATTAACAGCCACCTATTTTATGTGAAGGAAATAAATATATGAATTGTGTCATTAAGAGAAGTGTATTGAGTTTAAAGCCAAAAGGTACCATTAGACTATTTACCTAGAACTCTTGTTATATTACAAGCCTTTAACTGTCACCTACTTAATCTTATATGAAAATTATAATTTCTGTTTCTACTTCATCTTAAAGATGTATTCCAGAAAGACAATCTACCCATGCTTTCAGTGGTTTGTTACACTGATAACAATCCTCCCTGTTAAATATTTTTCCATTATTTCTTGTATTATGTGACGCCTTTCTCTTCTGGATCAAAGCAACTTTTTAGTACCCACTGTCTTCTCCCTGGGAAAGGGCTCATACTTGTAATCTCTCCCATTCTTCTTGCGATCAGATAAACAGATTGAGATGTTTTAAGTCTCTCCATGGACAAAATTTTCATCATCTTCAAAACATTTAAAGCTTTCTTGTGAACAGTCTCCAGCTTTTCTACAACAATTAACAGATGCAGGGTGCCAGAAAAGTATGCATCATCCCTCTGCAGAGGGTAGCAGAAGACTGTACTGCACACAAGGCATGGCCACCTCTCTCTGCTAGCTCAGTACACTTCACTTGCGCACTAAAGATGGCATTAATCTATTTTGTTACAGAATATATGTTGTGCTTACACCCCATGTCCTCTTTTTCAGACTGCTGATGTTTGTGTGCTTAGCTAGAATGTCGAACAAAGGTAGGTCAAGTAGTGATACCAAAAAGCTACAGTTTCCTGGCTACATATTTAAGTTTATCCACCACATTCTAAGAATAATGACAATTGTTATAAAGGGCAGGTATAATAGGTAGAGTTTAGAATTTCAACTCCAGGAAAAACTGGACAAAAAAGGTATTTATTATCACAGACCCATTAGTCTACTAGATTTTCCACGGGTTATGTTTTCCAGAGAACCTAGATCTTTCTGAAATTTGTTTGGGTATTCTAGGACTGTAACACAGGTTCAGATTAATTATTTGTAACATCTTCATCTAATCTCAGACAAATTCTCCTGGAATGCTACCATTTTCCTGGTAGTTATTTGTGGTGCTTTAACCAGAAATATATCAGGCATTCTTAGAACATGAGGAGCTGAGGTACGAACTGGCACATGGGCCAGCCCTTCAGTGGTCACTTGCTTCTGTTGCCTTCCTGCAACTTTTCCCCAGAATAGAGCTCACTCAGGGGCCACCAAAGAGCTTTGCACCTGTGCTCCACGAAAGGCATTTCCTTCAAAGAAAACGTCAAAGCTCTGAGAAATAACCATGAGAAAAATTTCTCTGAGCATCCTTCTAACTATTATCTTGATACAACTGCTGTGTTCTGGGTACTTAACCCCAGAGATTAAATCTTTATGCACCAGTGCAAAAAGATCATATCCCTGTAATTTTTCATATATATAATTTCTCAGCTGCCATAGTTTAAACATGTCATATTTATGGCACAACTGTAATTTAGGTGAACACTTTGAAATACCATTCTCAAAGGACAATTCTCTCTACTACAACTACTACAACAAATGCCTTTTCTTTCAAGTATATTGGGTGGTGGAACTGATCATTGCAGTCAGTTATATTTCTGAGCCAGTGACTTCTTAATATTCTCTAAGAGAAAAATCATTAGGAAGTCCGTACCAATAAATTACAGTACAGTGTAATTGAAATAGGAACAAAGTAAGACTCGATACTTAAACTGCATTTGCTGCAGAAGTAAGCTAGACAGGAGTAATCCACCTTGGATGCCTAGGAAAAAATGGGCTGGAGGAGGTGCATGCAAAAATTGATTTAGCAGCTCCCTATCTGCTTTTGGTGATTTTGTACCTACTCTTCAAACTGTCTCTCCTTGTTCAGGGATAAGCTAATCATTTCCATGTCTCCTATCAATCACTGCAGTATCTCCTGTGTTGCATACTGTTAAAATCTTTTCTTGACCCTGAGGATCTTTAAATGGGCCACATTTTTGGGGTCTTCAGATTGCAGTCAAGCCTGTGCTGTACTAACTGAAAGTGGCAGAGATGACTAATGTGGCTAGAGGCAGCTGACAAGAAGCCTGTGCTTAAATCTCACTAAATTCAGTGTGATTTAAATATTTACTTATGTGCAGTGCCAAACTGAGGCGTTTGTGTTCCTGTCAGTACTGAATTCTGTATTGAGATGATTCTGCTCATCAGTCCCTAGGGACCACAGTGGTCAGGAAACCACACAACTGGGTACCTTTTGGTACACTGAGAAACACAGCCTCAAAAGTCAACTGCCGTTAGACATTGAAGTGATGTGGGTAGCTACCAGGCAGCAAAATGCACTTCTGGAAGAATGCTGTTGGTTTATAGAATGTTTCTGGTTACCCTCTGGTAAGATCTTTAAAAAACCCCTTGGAATTTCCAAGAATACAAGAGAATAAGGAAAGCATAGTCAGTTTTGGAGCGGCATAGAGGGTACACCACATCACACAAACCTCCACCACCATTGGCATTCTTGCTGTTGGTCTTGGATGGCAGCCCAAGGATTGAACAGGCAAATGAATCTGAACTCCTCCCTTTGACCCCCTCACCAGGCTTGGAGCCCATGTGGAGAGCAGAGTCAGGAAGCTCTCACTGACACTGTTGCTCAGGCTTCTTTTATTTTCAGGGGAATAGCTCAGTCTCCAGCACTGTTAAACTGGTGTCTGTATCCTCATACTTTTCTAACTGAAGAGGGTCAACTTTCTGCATAAACTTCTCTGTACTGTAATTCCCTGAACCTCAGTTAGGTTCTTGTTCCTCTTCCGGTGGAGATTTATTCTCTATGAAGCCAGCTTAAGAGGCCGAGGCTCTGCAGACTCTCAGCTTAGATACCTAACTCACCAAAAGTGAAATATTAACACAGAAGTGGATCTTCAAGGATTTGGCTAGAAAGACATCTTAATTCCCTTTTAGGCCACTAAAATTATTAAACTCTTCCTTATTGGCAGCTGACAATTTTGTTTTGGGATGTGCTGCTCCAGACAGCAAATAGAAAAGCAACAAACCATTGTGTTAACTGTATGGCATAAGCAGCGGGTTGTCAATGGCATGCCTGTTCGATACAATGCTAAGATCAGTACTAAAAAATAAATTTCACCAGAAGCTTCAACTCTTCTACTAGAACATGTAGTTTAAAGGAAGATTGAAAAATAAATTAAATGTCCACAAGAGAGTGGGGTGTATGTGTCTCATCTGTGGCAAAAAAATGGCATCTAGTCCTACAGATGGACAAAATACTTAGAAATATAGAAGTGTATTTCAAAGCAAAGGCTCTAAAGTTGCCATTATCTACATGCTGTACCCACATCGGCAAAGACAGCTTATCAAAACAGCTGTATCAGGCTTGCTACTGGTCTAAAAAGCCCTCTTTCATACAAGACAGCCTGCAAGGAAAAGGGAAAGAGCTTCTCCAGTTGGAAGGGCTAGCAAAGGGCTGTCCTTCAGAATGACTCTTTCAATATTGTCTTCTATGAATTCTGTGTATATCATTATTACAATGTAGCTTGCACTGCATAGATTGTGAGTGTTTCAGGTGTGAATTTGAAGATGGGACCGAGTTGTGTGACTAGTAATCAAGCTGTGGGATAAGGGTTACTGGACCTAAATTTTCTTTGCTGAAGGAACAGATGAGACAGCAGCATCTGCATCATGGTGCAGCAGTACACCTATCAGAGCATTTGTCTTGTGGTAGAGTAAAGGCATCCCACTTTCAGCTTTCACATATATTAATCCCTATCAATGCTGGTCAGCTTTTCTAGGAGTGCATCATGTGTTTTGTTACCA
>NW_010323571.1:0-17002 GCF_000700745.2 Antrostomus carolinensis | reverse complement strand
GCCTTCCTTTGAAATGGACAATTGGCTCACAGTTTTTTAGAAAGTGGTATTTGAAATCCTCCTGGAATGCTTTTAAGACAGATAGCTGTAAATGTAATCTCTGAGAATATTGCTGAATTCAAAAGCAAATATTCATAGACAAAAAAAATCTGAAAAAATACTATTGAGTCAGCAAAAAATATTATCTTTGAAGTATGTAACTGACCCACACCACCGAGTTTGACTTTGATTTTTAGTGTTAGTCTTAGAATTGTGCAGTCTTATTTGTCTGCCTTCTGATTATATTAAGTGCTAGCTTTCAAGATCTTTCTTTATTCTCTGCAGGACTGTTCTGAAAGATTCTCCTGAGATTCAGGAGACTGGGCTTTTGTATTACTCTTCTGCAAAATATGTGAATGATGATTGTAGCAAGCCAATTAGGATAAGAGTTTTTTCAGGTAGTTACGAAAGTTAGGCATTCAGTCTAAGCTAATCACCCAGGCTATATCCGGACTCAGTGGGATGAGGAATGTAACTCTATAGGGTGATTAGTTTCTTCTATCTCAGACATTAAGAAAGGATGAATCACAGTTTTGGAGATGTCTATTTTTTTTCCTTGAAGTGTTCCTCAGTTTGATATGTAGATATTGCTCAGCCATATTAGCATGGAAATCTATGAGAGTTATTCCTAAACTCGCTCGAGCTTTTTACCTCTGTGACTGGATCATTTCTATTACCTATTTAGTTTATTCAGGCTACCTCAAGTATGACATATTTTCTCTGTCTTCTTCATCTGTGAATACCAGCCAGAAGACCTTGAACGCATAAATATTGCAAAAGTTGTGATGTGCTCAGACACAGCACTGTAACCTCAGCTGTGGTTATACAGCCATCAACGTACATCTATGACAAAATAAAAAAAAACCCAAAACAAACAAAAACAAACCAACAACAAGAAACCTGCCTAAACTGTAAAAAAGAGAGATTTAAGCTGACTAATCAAAACTAGCTCATTTCAGCTAAAGTGCCATGGAAAGAAGGAAGAACTCTAAGGTGAAGAGTTGATGTTTCTCTTCACTAGTGTTGAGACGGCAGTTACTAATTTGAAATAAATCCCTATTCAACTGATCTTTGGTTAGACAGACAGAATATCTGACTTTATGCTGTTTCATCAATACTTTAGGTGGAAAACATGATAATTATACAAATTTTTCAGGCAAAGAAATGCAAGTACAGGTATATATAAGAGAACAGATGAATGAGTGGCTACATATGAAAAAGCAAAAGGTAAAAATCTGGCATGTGTGGGCATGAGACTGTTGCAAAAGGAAAAATCTTGATCCCCTAAATTTGAGTCAACAGGCTCCAAATTGTGAGATTTCTTCTGATTTTAGTAGACTTCCTTTAACATTAATGAGAGACTTAATTATAGTCATTCAGTTCTTACAAGCATTGACAAATTTAAGCCAAGACTTGGATATTTTCTTTGTTCTGAATGAGCTATATATTATACTCTCTCTTTACAGCTGTAGGATGCCTTGAATTTTGCTTAGGCAGCACAGGTGTAGCTGGAAGATGAATTTGGCCCAGAATGTCTTCCCACATTAACAATTCATTTGACATTTTAAATAAACCATACAAAGGCAACAGATTAATCAAGCTAGATATTGTAGATATGCCTGGAGCACAAAGGAAACCAACCCCACTGAGCTCAGAGCTGCGTTGCCTGAACTATAAAACAGGATTTCATTAAGTGTGTATGATTCAGACAAATTAGGAACTGAGTACAAGGGGGAAAGAAGTGAAAACTGTAATCATACCTGCACACTAAACTAAGATTAAAAACAATAGAGCTTTTTGACACATTGCTGACCATGTGAATTTCTATGTTTAGATGCTCAGATTATTTTTTGTCCACCAGAATTTGCCAATGATTTTTGTTGTTGATTTTTTCCCCCTTTTTTCTACTGCATTGTCAAAGATTCTTCCTTAACCCACAGGGTTTAGGCACAACTTAGGATCTCTTATAAGGCAAACATACAAAGTAGTCACTAAATCACCAGGATTTCCCATATGCTTGCATTTAAAAATGTACCCAGCTTTTTCAGATGTGTCCAAAAGTGACATCCTCCAAAGGTGTTGTTATATACCGAGAACAAAAAGAGTAGTAATGTGTGTTTTCCATTCCTAATCTGAGAACTTTGAAGTAACGTAACTACATATTAATATTTTAAAATTTATTTTTCAAAATGCCATTAAATTTTACCATTATAGCAGTTAAGATGAAAGATGTTCTACTGAGTATGGGACTAATTTAGTTCAAGTCCATATTCAGTTACAAAAGCATTTTGACTTTGGGTAAGACATTTAGAAATCAGTAGGCTACAGATTCCTAAGTTTCATTGAAAATCTAGAGCTTTTTATCCATCTATGTGCTTGTTCCCTTTTTGTAAAATCAGGATTAATAATATATTTCTACTTCCCAGATATCTTGAAAAGGTTAACAGTGAGCTAAAAGAAATAATTATCTAGTTTTTTTTGGTTTGCAAGGCAAACAAAACAAAACAAAGGAAATTTTGCCTTTTGAGTTTTTTAAGAGCTTCTTTTTCAGTGAAAACAATTAAACCCAGTCACAAAATATTTCAGTCAGGGATATAACACACAAAGATACCATCTAGGCTTAGTAATGTGGGTCATTCCATTTTCCCAAATGAGAGTGATGAAAAAAGTGATAGGTAAGATATTGTTCCTTTCATTGTCGTATTCAGGTAATTAAATCTTTGATTTATTTTGTTTTATTTCTCCTTTTTAAAAAAGATACAGATTATTTCCTTTTTTAAGGAGATTTATTTCTGGATAGTTTAAAAATCTTTTTGGCTACTCAAGCTGTTTGAATCTGAAAGACCATTTTGGCTGTCAGCGGCATCTTTCTTTGGAAGAGGTCACTTTTCCTTTCCTTCTTTGAGAATTGCAAGACTGCTGTTGCAAGCCTGCAAGTTCAAGCAGAAACCCTTGCTTCTTTTGTGGTCTTTTAGTGGAAATAGATTATATAGATCCCAACTGCAATGCCATAGAGCTGTCATATGCCTTATCCTTTCAGATTTCATGGTATCCAGTAGCTGCAGATCTCACAGTGCAAATATATTGCACTTCCACTAAAGGCACACCTCAGGTGTTGCTAGGTCCAAGAAGACTGCTATTGTATAATAATTGAGATTGAAGCCCCTTGCTATATTGTCTTCCTGAAGACTTTTAGGATTCTTCAGAGGAACTTAGCAAGAGCAATAGCATATTACTCTTGCTTGAGTAATAAATTACTCTTTCAGACAGAATGCAGGGCAAAAATCAGCCTTTGAGTCTCTGAACCTGGTGTTCAAGCACCACAGGCTACAGAGCCAACAGGTTACTTAGAAGGACCAGCAGAACATTGGCTCCATGAACCTATTCCAAGCACCAGTGACAAAACATTTCTAACAGAAATATAAGACACTTCCCAACCCTCTATGGCAAACCAAACACCACAGAAATACAACTCTGCCATTGTCTTGGCTCCTCGAAGTAAAAACTTTTAAAATTCATGGTAATCGTTATTCTGGGGCTTCCTACCCATATTAGGAGAATATCCAGTGACTTTTAACAAAGCATGTAACGTTGCACAGTGGATAAAACAAAAAATCACTGCAAACATTTGGAAAAGGTGTAAATTATGGTGGAATATTTGTTTATTTAATCACCACAGTAGGTGGTGACTAATAGCAGATCTCAATGATACGTGATAAAAGTAAAGCCAATAATTTTAACATGACAATTTTTGTGCAAATGGTAATAAAAATCACTGAAACTTGTGGTTATTATTGTTGTGATTTTATTCAAGAGATAAGACATAATGACATAGTAACATTGAATCTTTTACTTAAAACTTCTTCAGGCTCTAACAAAAAAGCATACTGCAGAATGACACACAATTAGAAGACTCCTATAGCTTCTACTTTTTGTCATCTCACAGCCCTCTGGTGTAGTCTTGTTCTGAAGCAGTCAGCTACAGCAAGCAAAGGAGCCACAGTCATCTGAGAAGAGGACACGCTGAGGGCAGATGGAGGTCAACTGTTATATTTTAGGAAGAGGTCTGAGCCACAGTTTTCAGATACTCATTCAATCTTCCCCAAATTACAGAGGTTTCCAGATCCTGGAAGAGTGGCTTCAGGCTCAACTCTTCTGATTTTGCGTTATTAAAAACACGAAGTTTGGTATTCACAGTGTGTGTTGATCTTGTGGGAATATTCAGAGGAGAATGTGTACAGAGTGTTTGCAGTGTTACTGGTTTCTTCTTCTCCCACACCCACTTAGGAAACTTCCCTTAATGTTAAGAGACTTAACATCCATTACTCATTGTGAAATTGAAGGAAGTTTAGGGGGTAAGGACAGGTACTTATAAACATCTCTGCTTTTTCTTTAATGTTCAATAGAAAACAACAATATTTTTTACCTGTGCTTCTTTATGAGGCTGTAATCAGGACCTCATTGTTTTGGAAAAGAATTACTACTGCTTTATAAGCTGAGAAGGTCTAGTCACAGTCAGTAATAATTTATGACCCCAAACACTTATTTCTCCAAAGTGTGTGTGTTGAAAGGCATCATGGATGCAAATACCATTTTCCTTTTATGCACTTGGAAGACATTCACAAGTCACTTTAAGAAAGGTGGTTGATGGTTAGAAATTATATGTCCCCATCATTTGTTTAAATGTGAGGATCTCTAGACTACCTAGTTGATGTTCTCTTCATTATCTTTAACTGCCCCTTTGACCTTTCCATGTGACTTACCTCAGTCTGTCCTTTGATGTGTTTACTGAAATAAACTATGTCTTGACTAACCCTGATGAAAACCATGTGGATTTGAAAAGGGGCAACTGAGAATAAAACAGTGCTTTAGAAAGGACCATTCAGTGTTCTGACAGTTATGCTTGTTGATCTGAAGAAGTTCTCAAATCTGGCTGCTGTTCTGAAAATCTGGAGTACATTGCTAGTGTTATGGCTTGGGCAGAGCCTTTACCACAAAGGGCTGTCTGGAGATGAGCAACAGTTAATGAGCTGTTCTCTGACTTCATTTTTCACCCTATTTTAACAGCATTTCCATTGTTTAACAATAATACTCTGCCTGGAGGCTTACCTGGTGCTCTTAACTAGATGCACTTCTGTTTCGCCACCACTTGCTAACATTTGAGGAGCATAGATTTCTCACGCTCCTTGCTCTCAGCTTCCCACAAGCTACCAGTGTGTCTACATCTTCTGCCAGCAGCAGAAGCCCTATTTACCCTGTCTGCTTTACCACAGCACAACTTCTCCTCCACTTAAACCCCATCAGGTCCATTTCAGCCTGAGAGACTCCAATGTATTTTTTTTTCTGTTTATGCCAAACATCTGATGCGTGTAGTCTAGAACAGGGCACACCACAGTGTAATTAAAGCCCACTCTTCACTGATGAGTTCCTACAGTACAAAGACAGAGTGAAAGGCAAAGGTCAGGATTATTACCATATGTTAGGATAATGTCACCACCAGCGACTGATGTCAAAGAGGCAACATATAGATTCAAACAAATTTATTTAATTGCCTGTAAATCTTATGGGCCCACAGGTGCTGCAAGATGGAGCTCTCACACTAAACAGAGTGGTTTGCCTCCACAACTGCCCAGTGAAACTACTATTGTCCTGTAGAAACTGAGCTGAAACTCAACACCAAAGAGCAACCACTAAATATATTCTGGACTTGGAAAAATAACAGAATGACCATTTATTGGTTTGGTTCCCTAGAAACTATTTGTTATTTAGAGGACTTAATAATACTTTTTCAGTACTGTTACTAATAAGCTGGGTTTTTTTTCTGCGTGGTGGTGGGGACATCAGAAAAAGAGAGAAAGGTAGGTTAATAGAGAGCAGACCTAATTTATGGAACTACTTGAAAAGACTTTATCTTCTAACCAAGTCCTTATCTGGAGTGTGTGCAGAAGGAGCCCAGGTTATTTTTTCTCCTTCACCTGAGGGAAGTAAACCTGGACCTCTATACCACAACACAAGTCACAAGCCCTATATTAAGTGCTGTTTGCAGTATTTCCTCCTAACACTGGCTTGATTTCTAAGAATATTTACAACTGACTACACTGTGGTTTGAACTCTACATGCTACCCTAGGTGAGGAATCACCTCTGTCACACTAACTGTCTTAGCATTTTGAACAGTTGAACATCTCTTCAACAGGAGAGGAATTTCTCATGATCGATGAGAAAGCCAGGCTAGGCTTCTCATGAGAGTAACCATTATCAGTGTAACTGCCTTTCTGATTCAGGGCAGGGATTTGAACTAGAGGTTATGATTACTTGCAATCTCATTAGCACATTTTAACAAGGTTCAGCCCCTCTTCTGAGATGTTGCAATTTATACAAATCCTTGGAGTTTCCATTCCAAAGTGAAATCTATTTTCATCTTTCCTGTACCACAGAAGCAGCAAAACACACAAGTAGTTACTGAGGCTGTGGCTTTCAGTAGAAACAAATAGCTGAGAAGCAGTAACCTTTAAAAAGATGCTAAAGTGACCTCACTTTCTTCAGTTTCCCAGGTGAATTTTCTTCCCCACTATCACATACTATAAAACAAAGACATTGTTTCCTTTTTTTTAGGAGTAATTTCATTACAGCCCTGAGACACTGAGACAGAGATGAAGAAAAAAAGTGCAACTCTTCTCATCTGACGATTAGGATACATATGAGAACTGCAATCCTTAAATTTGAGACTTTTCCCCAGTGAATAATTAATAATACAAACTATCTACAAAGGGAAGCGAGCCAGTTTGCATGTAAAATTTCACAATCTTGACTTTTCATTCCAATTCATGACTTATATTTTTTTTCCTTCCCCAAAAATAGCTTTTTTTGTTTGTTTTGTTTTTTTTTTAGGGTTCATGGGTTTTTTGGCTAGTAATAATGTATGCATTGCTCTACTGGAATCCTCATTCTGCCTCTTCACATCATTTCCAGAAGGTGCAAACTGAGCTGAATAAACTCAGTTGATATTATTGCTGAAACACAGTTTGAAACACTAGAAGCCAGAGATATTGGCAGGAAAAAGTCAAGCATTGCATTGTGGGGTTGTTAGACACTTACTTGTAAACCAGGATACCAATAAAATATTAAAAAATATCTCTAAATATTTTAAAGGGCAGTCATACTCTGAAAAGTGACTGTAAAATTACTTTATAGGCACTGTATTTATACTCTCTCATAAGTTTGCTTGTTCTGTCTCAAAGTGCAGCATATTATATAGACCCACTTTAGAAGCTGCAAACTTCTTCTAACTTCTACAGAGCCCACTTGCACATCTAAAAAGAGAGCTGTGACAAAAGAGTTTTCTCCTTGGCTGAGAGCTCTGCGGGAGAAAGGAAAGGGGTGATACTACCTCTTGGGTCTCAGCTCTGGCAGCCTGCGTGTGTGAGGACAGTACCCACCCAGATACAGCAGTCAGATGCTCGAGGGAATCAGTATAACTAGCAGGGCATGGTGCCCAAACTAATCAGCCTGAAGGCTGTCCTGCTTTCTGGGGTTGAAATCATGTCCCAGAAGAGCACTGGACCACGCCCTTGGAGTGACTGACTTGTGAGGAACTTGGGTGGAGATTTCTGTACCTCATACCTGATGAATATGGACCCACTGCTGCATTAGCAGTCACGGTTACTGTGAACATACGTGGATTTTATGTGCACAAAGAAATAGATGTACGTCATCTTTGCATTCAGTCGATTATTTTTCCCACATAGGACCCATTCACTGTCATTTTAGCTTGTAGCAGCTCTTGGACAAGAATAGTCCTAAAGGAAGCATGTGGGCTCTGCTATTGTACTGCAGGAAACAGGGAACTGAATTTACAATTTAACATTCCCATAATTAAGGGTCCAGGCTTTAAATGCATTTGTAGTTGTACCTGTGTATATAGGTGTATCTGTATATGTAGAAACATGTATGCTGTTGCACACATACTTCTTCCTTTAATTAATCTTCATCTTACTCATTTACATACTAACATTTTCCAGATTGGGCAATAATTTTTAGCCTTCTAATAAAAAATGAAGCAGTAGATGGACAATGAGATGAAGATCCTTTGGTCTTCTATAGCATAAGAACCTATCCATTTCAAAGTGAAAGATCTGATCCTACTTGAGCTTAAAATGTGCAGAAGCTGAGTATAAGGCATGATTCTCTGCAAAGCTATGCATCCCTTTATTCTTTGTACAACCAGACCCAAAATAGATTTGAAATCATATTTCTACATATCCATATTTGAAAGCTTTGTTCATACTTCCTTCCATTTTTAAACATAATTAAAAAGAAAAGCCACTCTTAAAAGAAATGCATACCAGTCTGCAAAATTCCCCCTTTCCCAGGGCAGTAACCCAGAAAGAGACAATATTTCTTCTCCCCAAAATAGGTTTTGGTCACACTAAACCAAATCCAGCAAGAGAATTAATTGGCTGTGGTCAAAGATGAATCAGGCTCTCTTTTTGGTAATTTGTCTCAAGCTATAGGAAGACAAATTTACTAAATGCAATTTCAGTGCATGTATTTAAAAAAATAAAGTCTCTTCAAAATGCGTAGCTGTAGGTGGCATTAATTGCACAGGATGAAAGAGTCAAATAGCATACACATGAAAAATGTATGTGCAATCTATTTTGTGGGAGGTTGCCACTTGGCACCCACACATAGATATTTCAAGTGCTAAATCAACAGCTACGTGCCTAAGAGGAAACAAACATAATTTAAAGTTGGGTATAAAGTGGTCATCAAATGAAGACGGAATAACAAACTGAGATATGGTGATGTAGCTCATGTTTTTGGAAATGTTACGCAAACAGGGTTCAGAGTTGGGAGAAAGCTTGCTGAAAGTAGAGGGAGAGTATGAGAGTAACCTTTTCTTGTGATTTTATGTTTAGCATAAAGACAAATATGGCTGCGGGCTTAACTTCATGGCTTGACAACCAAGGCAAAGCTATAATGTTGAACAAAGGGGTCCCTCTTCTATGTGGGAGAAGAAAACCTGTTGACCAGCTGATAGCTGAAGTCATGCATTACAAGGAACTAAATACTCATAGTTTGCAGATTCCTTCCCACAGAGAGCTAGGACATCCAGCTCTGTCTCCATCTGTGCACCATGGCAAGCATGAAAATAGTTCCCTGAAGCTCCTGACACTATGCTGAGCCTTCTCAGACTCTTTCCGTCACCACTTGAAATAAGAGTATGCTTTTCTCTTGTTAAAGAAGATTAATCTGCCATGATGTCAATGACTGAGTGGACTTCATGTATTTGGTCTCAGTCACAGTATTTTTAGTCTAATTTGAGTCAATGTTGCTGATTTAGACCATCTGCTGAAAAATGACATCCTTTTGAGGCCCTCACAAACCATAAACAATAACTGCTCAACATGCATAGCAATATTTTACACTTATACCTCCCATTTCCATTAGGGGATCTCAAAACTCTCTAAGTACCAGTGTGTTTAACTTCCCAGAACCTTAGATGAGTGGACAATATTCCTGTTTTACAGATAGTAACATGAAATCACAAAGAAGCCAAGGAACCTGAATTCAAGATCACTCAGCAAATCTTTGGCAGGATGGGGAATAGAAACCAGGTTACCTTACATGTGGTTCTGCACTTTATTCACTCCCCTATTCCTCTGGCCTCACTGTACTCCATGAACCTCATAACTATATGGGATATGCAGCTGTTAGTAATAATACACTACCTGTTTGAACTAAAAACACAGCGGCAGATGGAAATACAGTAGGTTAATAGCTATTTCAAGAACCAATCATTTGAGGTACCAAGAAATTGCTTCTGTTAACCTTTTCCCATTGTGACATTTGACCAGTTTATATGCAGGTTGCAAAGGTCACCCATTATCACCATTTTATGAGACTTGGGTTGCCTCTGATCTTTCTCCACATTCTGCATTCAATAGCCTTTACCTGATCCGGAGAATGGTAATATTAACCAGCTAAAATACATTTTTTCCTTTATGACCCAGGGTCCATAGTCATGGAGAAAGTCTAATGTAACTTTCTTTTCACTTAGATTTTTGCTCTTCTTAGAGTCTTAAACCATTTTTATGGCAAAACCTTATTCCCTTACATCTTTGACCAAGCCTCAATTTCATATGTATTTTAGAGTCAGATATTACATTACTAAATATATTCTGGATGTTCTGTGTTTTTCAGTTATGTGTGTTTTGTTGATATACCCCTCCATTGTCAAGCCGGTTTTACTCCTTGTGCCAGTGTCTAGATATTTACAGTTTCTACTTTATAACAAGCTTTGCATAAATCTGTGTGCTATCTAACACAGTTGTAAAACATTAGGGTGTGTCTGGCTTATCAAGTCTTTTTGAGGTTCAGGCAATCAGCACTGCTAACTTCCTTGCCTGACTTTTATGCCTTCAAGGACAAAAGTCATTCATGAAATCATTTTCCAAAGCGATATAACAAAGAACCCTTAGGGGAGAAAGGGTATGTTTTGATCTAAATTCATATCATACAGGAAGTTATACAGAAAAAAAGGAATGTGGTGATGATTTAATTATTTTCTTCAAAGAAAAATCATGCTATTAACAAGAGGCTGTGACTCAGAGGTTTATACTTGGTTTAAGTTCTTATTAGTGGTTTTGAAACAAGGGAGACCGATTGATTGTTGTTCAGTCATTAAACTCATTAATTTACAAAGATTAATTGCACTGGTGTTAATTTGAGAGTTGCAGGAAGTTACAGAAAGGAATTGAGTATGGTGCAGATAAAGTTATTTCTTAAAGGCTGATCATTGATTCCCTGTAAGGCTTCCCTTGAACTACATTTTTGAGGCTTGTTTTCTGTAGCTTTAACATGTCTAACTAATGAAGGGGGATGGGCATGGGCACTCACCTCCTGACCCAAAGCATTTTGTAAAATTGTCTCCAGAAGCAGTTTAAGAAATAACATTTTGACATTGAGTAGTTTTATTTCTGTTATTTCTACCTTCTTCAGCTTTTCTACCATGAGAAAAGAAACAAGACAGTTTGAATCATCAACTGTTTGAATCATTAACCTAAGGACATTGTGGAATTATCTTTCCTTGAGTCAGGCCATACCCAATACAATTTTTGTCTCAGATATCATATCATCAATAAAATATGTGAATATGTGGTCTGTCATGCAGGAAGATATTGAGCTCCTTGACAAGGCTAAAGCAAATTAAGGTATGGACTACAGGAGATGAAAATCAAAACATTATTTCAGCTTCTGCCTTAAATCAGAACAAAACAGAATCAGCACATATAAATGACAAAAAGCATCAGGTTAAGCCACGTTGCCTACTAACAACTTCCTGTCATTTATCACAGACTTGTTTTACACTGTTTAGTACAAACTATCTAGATTTAAGGGACAGTCAGTGATCCTGAATATCCCAGACGGGATCTGTTTACCAGAAATCAAGTGCTCAGTGCTTTTCTGAAAAGGAAGCACCTTTTCAATATTTTAGTTTGGTTACAAAAAACAACTATCCCCCATTCCCTACTAAGCTCTTTTCAGAAGTGTTTCAGAAAATATTGGCTGTGGTGTGACAGTTATGCTGCTTGTGATGAAAAGAGTCTGTTCTCTGTTACACTCTTAATGGATTAGCATCTTGTTGGTCGAGGCAACAACACTTCTCTCCAGTCCTTGATGCCAAAAGGTTAGGTAGGAGCACAGGAGGTCAACTCTGTTACTTTTTATGGAGGCAGAAAATGGCATAAAATGAAAATAATTTCCTGTGAAAGCTGAGGACATTCCTTCATTAGATTTGTTTCCTGTGCTAGGTCATATGGCTTTTTTCCTTTCTTTCTTTTTCTTTTTTTTTTTTCTTTTTAAACATGCATTTGCTGGTTTCCTGTGCCCCATGGGCTTTAGAGGTCTGCTTTTATGAGACCAGGCCCACCAATACTGTTTTGTATGGTAAGAATGAATGAGCTAAGTGATTAAAAAACATCAGAAGCATGCTTGATAAGGGACAACAGGTGATACATGTTTGATAGAGGCTAAACTACTCAAGTTATAAAAAACTGACTTATTATGAAGCCACCTTCTAAATTGTCACTTCACCTCAGTGCCTCACAACCACAGACTACACATCCTCTTCCAAACAGCCCCAGCTGGACTTCAGACAGTCCTGGTTAGTCACCCGCCTCTTTTTTCACTGTTGAACATAAAATGTAGAGCAATAATAAGATCCAGAGATTTTTATATTTTCTTTTCACCCTCATAAAAGCTGTTGCCTAGTGGGAGAGAACAGCTGGTCACTTCTTTCCCCAACTTTGGTGGAATGCAGAACAAAATGAGGTCCTTCATTCCCACTGCCAACAAACCTGAATCCCAGGCAAATCGTTGAGAGTGTCCCAGGGATGATACACTTTGGACATGGCACAAACTGGACTAGCACAAAGGAAGGAGATGATGTGACATGTCAGATCAGGCTGACTGGTTGATTTCTCTGCGATATCACAGCTAAAGATTACTTTTTCATAGTTTTTTTGGTTTGGTTTGGTTTGTTTTTATAACTTTAAGAAAAAACACAACAAAGATAAGCAATAAAAACAAATCCGTAAACCGGGCAATGGGGTTTACAGATGGGATCTTTCCTTATAATGAATAGCCTGGTGAAACTGTCAGTTCTTCACTTAGTTGTCCTCAGAAAGGCAAACTGAGTATCAGGATCTATTAGGAAAATAACAGAGAACAAAAAAGAAAGCATCATACTGCTCTAAAATCCATGCACACCTGCATTTTGGTTATGGTGTTCAACTTAGGATGCTTTTCTTCCCCCTGCCCCCCTACACCTTCAAAATGGTTGTAGTAGAACTAGGAAAGTTCTCAAGAAGGACAACAAGGGTAATCAGGGGCATGGAATATCTTCTATATAAGGAAGAAATACATAGACTGTGACTTTTCAGGCCTGGAAAAAGAAGACGGGTTGAAGGGGATCTGTGAAAGCATGAATGACATGGAGAAGGTGAATAGGAAATTATTGTTCACTCTCTTTTCTAGTACAAGAACCAGTACACCAACCTACCAGGCAGCAGGTTTATAGACCAAAAGATGATTTTTCTTCACCTACACATGAAGAACTCCTTTCCCCCTGGACATTGTGGATGCTGGAAGCTTTCTAAAAGTGATTGGAAAAAAAATAATGAGAAGAAAAAGAAATAGAGGAATTTTTATTAAACACAACGACACCACTAGCCATCTCAGCCACTGAGTAGGTCTAACCCAATTCAGCTGTTTCTCTATTCTCATACTGTGTTCTCAGAGGGGGATTATGAGATTTTTTTGTAGTTCACCTCTAGGTATGGACTATTTTGATTCTGACTGGCTTCTAAGCTTAAAAACCTTTTCTCAGTTCAAGTAGGAATTTTGTCTAATAAGGGTTTATAAAAGACTGGAAAAGAAAAGACATCCTCAGGAATTTATGTGGAATGAAATACCCTGTCAACACAAGTGACTACAGGTAATCTCTAAACCCTGAGTAATTACACCAAGAAGCTGTGTATGAGACTTCACTAATTTTAGTGCATGAGCACATACAGGACTGTTTCCTAAGAATTTTCAATTGATTGTGTCAGGCAGAACATACAAAATCCAAGGACTTTGGGAGATGTTTGCCCTTTTTTTTTTCTTGATCAGTAGGCTAAAAATACACTGTCTGAAGTAGTGCCTCTGAGGCATTTCATCCCTTTTAACTTCAGACACTTCACCCACCATCTGAACTCTTGAACAAAAGCTGTTGTAGAACTTAAATCATTATTTTATGTCCTACTGTACAATAAGTACAATTAACTTCTTGCTCAAGGAATACAAGACCTGCAATCCTGTCACTGTTTTTGTTTAGTAGCATTTTTCTTTCCTCTGAACACTTCAGTGTTATACAGAAAATACTTTAGAGCAGTGGCTAATGAAAAATTTTCCTTCAATATTTGTGGTAGAAAGGCCATAAGAACATAGGGTGGTCAGAAGCAGAAGAGTCCTTATGTTGTCTATAGCTGGTACATACTAAGTGCCCCCACAAGAATTTTTAATATGACAGATTAGTTTATTATCCAAGGAAGAGGCCTCAAAAGACAATACAGTTTGTTGTTAATAGATGACCATTATCCCTACCAGTCCAAACCATAACATTTCTTTTCAGTGGTCAGCTGTTTATGCCATTTTTAGTAGCAATTTATAATACTTTAATTTTCTAGAATTGTTGTCCTAAAGGGAGGTGATGACAAAGTACAAATTATATAACAAGCTGAACAGGGGAACACAAAAGCAACGAGACTTTAAACAAAGTGAAGATATATGAAACTACAACTAGGATACTGCTATAATGGTATTAACTGCAGCCTTCTAGAGAGCCTTAAGAAGGGTGCAAAAGAACTGAGTAAGCACGCTCATGACTAAACCAAATATGATTAAAATTACATTATATTAGTACACATTCCAATGTATATCAAGAAAAGAGTTAATTTGATGTGAAGCTGACACAAGACTATAGTCCAGGAGATCAATTGTTTGAAAGGGTCTATTTATGTCTAAAAATAATGGAATACCAGTGGAAAGAGCTGCCAGGGAGATGATCCATCCAGGATGGATGAGGCTTTGAGCAACCTGGTCTAGTGGAAGGTGTCCCTGCTGATGGCAGGGGGTTTGGAACTAGATGATCTTTAAGGTCCCTTCCAACCCAAACCATTCTATGATTCTATGATGGGATTGACCTGGTATCTGAAACCAAGTATATCATGGCACATCACTTTCAGGTGGTGCAAGAAAGCATATGAAAGATACAGACACAGATATCCATTTAGAGATTTAATCCTAGGTAGGGAAGAGTTAAGAGGATGTAATGAAAAGGACAAATACAGTGGAGTTATTATCCTTCCCAGTCTCCTCAGTGGACTCTCAGGCACTTTCTCACCTGGAATTTGCATCTTAACCATAAACAACTTCAAGGTGATCTATTTTCCAATTTTTTGCTAGGGAACAAATTAGGCTTTTGGTTTCCAAAATGTGGTGAATGAAATTTGTAGCTATATTATATATTATTGACACAAATAATCTACATTTCAAGAAATCTTCACTTCTCTAAAGATAGAATTTCTTGGATGTAACCACTCATATAGGTCTGTGCATAATTTACATCATCAGGTAGTTCACCACAAAAATTCACTAAAGAACTAATGGTAATATGACACAGTACTAGCACATTTAAAATAATTGCTTGATGAATAAATAGTCCTATAATTTAATATAATTTTAGAAACTGACAGAGTAATCCAAAATTTCAACCATACTTATCAAAATGGAGTCAATTCTCTTGCTTGAAAGCATATGCTGGATTTTGTCATTGAGAAGTGCATTGCCTTTGGCAGCTATTTCATATTCACAGTTGGCATTTGGAGATAGAGCAAAGTTTCCTCAGTTTAATTTTCTGAAGTGTTGGCATGATCTTCCCTTTTGAATTCAGCCTGCATGTGTTTGGGGAACTTCCTTTTTCGTTTTTTTCTTTTTTTTTAATAGATAGATTTGCTATCACTGACAACCTAGGTTTTCTACAAATTCTCCTAATTCTTCTTGCTGCAAACTTTCTTGCATTGATTCTTCTAATTTTTTTGTCAAAAATTTATTAAAAGCTATAATTACTGGTAGTCACATGGCTGTAGTAATTTTATCTGGCCTCTAGAAATGGATAGCCTAATTCCAACTCCAAGAGATTTTCTGTCATCTTTTCCACTAGCCAAGTGAAACAATTTTGTGAATAAAAGCCCCCACTAACAGTTTTCAACACAGTTTGTCACTATTTCATAATTCACTTTTTTTTTTTTTTTTTTTTAGTTAACTGTCACAAAATCCTTTTAGCAGAGTTTCAAGATGTGTCACTTCATGATTTTAAAGAGCTTATTTTTCTGTTAGAAGAACAAATTGAAACAAGCAGAAAGTTAATTTTCTGACGTGTGGTACTAGAAATAATCATGCCTCTTGCATCTGCTTCATCAGCTGGTTTTCTTACAGGGTTGTCAAACACAGGGGAATTCAACAATGAGGTACAAACTGCTTTCTGCAAGATTTAAGTTCATTGTTAGGTCAGTGATATATGCAGAAAAGCTCATCAGTTTTTCTAAGGAGACATCAGGCATCTCCTTGCCTGAGGTTTTACAAGTATTCTTGGATGACTTCAGTTTCATCAGCATATGCACTAATTTGAGCTATCTTTAAAGTTGCAGATTTGCATTTTTTTAGGCCTTCATCTGAACAGTTGTTATTACAATTCAGCTATTGTTCAGCTGAATTTTAGCAACATACCTTTTCAGATGTGTCTCAATAGTACTTTCCTGGCAAAAACATGTCCTTGGGATGATGTATGCAAGAGAGCTTTTTCCTCTCTGCTCTCTGCAGTGAGCACACATTTTGCCTGTGATAAATTCACTTTTCCTTATTGCAAAGCATAGGCTACAACTTTCCGCTTGAATTCAGCTGGAAAAGTTTAGCATATTGTTTCTGATATCAGTGAAACCACTGCATCCTGCTGTCAAATAGCTGGATACTATTAATGAACAGCTTGTGTGTCTTTCTGTAGTTGCCACCTTCCCTGGCTAAGGTAATGTTGTGTAGCCAGCAGCAGAAGGGCAAAGAACTATTTTTCAGAAATAAGAGGCAGGAATACAGTGTAAGGAAGGGCTTAGGCTAGAAAGAGGTAATCCTGCCCTCATGTAAATCCTTCCTTCCCAAGGCAGCTGCTGAGTCATAGAGTCCTTCATTTCATCTTGGGAGGTCTCTGCTACAGGGAAGGAGAAGAAATGTAATCGGGATGGTGGATATCAGGGGTGGAGAAGGAAGTTACATGGAGTAAGAAGAGGTATCTAATTACTGTACTCAACTTCTTTTTGTGCTATCCTCCTTTTCCAATGAGACACAGAATCACAGAATCACAGAATG
>NW_010323570.1:0-5081 GCF_000700745.2 Antrostomus carolinensis | reverse complement strand
CGCCAGCCCAGTACAACCACCACACACTAACAACCCTTTGTCATGTTTATCGTCTCAGAAAGTTGAATTATATTTGTAAGTCTGGAAAGACGGAGTTTCAAAGTCTCTGTTCCCCACTTTCCCTGTGTACAGAGAAAACTCTGGAGCAGAAGTTTGTGGGTTCTTTCGGCTTCTCCAGGGAGATGAAACTCTTCATGTCTCACCTCTTCCCCTCTGATGGAGGAACCCAGTTAGGTGTCAGGCAAAACTGCCCCAGCCCATCACCCCCGTGGGGCACACAAAGCTCTATGTCCACCAGGATTTGGAGCAGGAACCCCCATTTGCTAGAGCTCAGTGTGCAGTGGCAATGCTCTTCACCCACCTTGACTATTTCAACCTCAGAATGAAGACCACACCAAATCTGGCATTGCAGGAAATACCTGCATGACACACAATATCTGTATGACACAAAATACCTGCATTACACGAAATGTCCACATTACCAGGGCAAAACCAGTCCCAAGCTGAGCGGGACCACAGCTTCACCACCCCCTGCCCCTCCAGCCGGCTCCTGCGGACAGGCTGACTGTAGCCCAGGGATGCACCTCAGTCCCGTGTGTCCCATGGGAGCTCTCCAGCTCTGCCCAGGGTGCCCCAGATGCTGTTTTTATGATGGATATCATAAAACATTATGCTGTTTTTTTTCATGGATAGAGAAGTTGTCCTCCAAGCAGGGTGAAGAGAGTCTTTCTGCTGGACCAGGGGTGGCTGAGCAGGAGCACATCTCCAAAGGAAAATGAATTTGGTCTGGTGCAGGAACAACAACGCAGGGGACACACTTTGGAAAAACTTAGAAGACTATTGTGGCTCTGAAATCCAAGAAAATATCGAGTTTTTGTTCTAGTATGGGCGGTTTTTTTTCAGCTGAAATGTTTGGAGGGGGGAGGGGGTTTGTTTTTTCCAGGTAAAGTAGTTTTATTTTAATAACTGTAACCATCTCTGCATCCTTTAGCCATAAATCCCCACAGCGATTACGTGTCTTTGCTAATGGAAATAAAAGGTGAGAGAACTAAAAATAATAATAAAAATACTTCAGATCTCTACACTTGAATTCAATTAATGCCTCCATCTTAGTCTATCAAACACTTGAGAGAGCCACAATAAGAGGAAATATAGATATAAGTGCCTAAACAAAGTGGTCAACAGTTGCACAGCCGTATAAATCACTCCATCTTCATGAACGTGCTCAAAAAATCAAATTATTACTTTTATTTTTCTCCAGTTATTTAAAATACTTTCACCTTAAAACTGTGCAAATAATATTAAAACCATATGAACGAACCTCTGCAAAAGGCAGAAGGTGGGAGCCCATCCCAGCTGTCGAGCGGGGGCCAGGACTCTCCCCCACTGGCCGTGCATTTTGCAAAGAGTTGTGATTTGTTCTCAGTGTTTGGAGGAAACCTCTGCAAATTTACTCTTTTTTTTTCTTTTTTTTAGTGTAAAACCCTGGGGATAAGTTAGAAAATGCTTCAGTACTTTTAAAAATAGCATTTTGCTAGAGTGGTGTCTTGGCTGGCACTGCAAACTGGATATATTTGTCTGT
This sequence comes from Antrostomus carolinensis, assembly GCF_000700745.2. Taxonomy (NCBI): domain Eukaryota; kingdom Metazoa; phylum Chordata; class Aves; order Caprimulgiformes; family Caprimulgidae; genus Antrostomus; species Antrostomus carolinensis. The sequence goes on along the minus strand of NW_010323570.1, from coordinate 3,499 downwards.
ATTTATTTATTTAGAGGGTCCAAGGGAGGAGTCCTGCCCCTGCATGGCTTCCTCCCAGTCACAGAATCCCAGAATCCCAGAATGGCCTGGATTGGAAAAGACCTCCAAGATCATCCAGTCCAACCATGAACCCAACACTGACAAGTCCCCTGTGACTAACCCATGTCCCTCAGCACTGTGTCTACACGACTCTTCAATCCCTCCAGGGATGGGGACTCCACCACTGCCCTGGGCAACCCCTTCCAATGCCTCAGAACCCTTGCAGCAAAGAAATTCTTCCTCACATCCCATCTCAACTGCCCTGGACACAACTGGAGCCCATTTCCTCTTGTCCTGTCCCTTGCTCCTTGGTTGAACAGACCCACCCCCACCTCTCTCCACCCTCCTCCAAGGGACTTGCACAGAGCCACAAGGTCTCCCCTCAGCCTCCTTTTCTCCAGGCTCAACACCCCCAGTTCCCTCAGCCACAAGGGAACTCAGCACACTTGTGCTCCAGACCCTTCCCCAGCTCCGTTGCCCTTCTCTGAGTCCTTCTGTTGCATCACACGCTCCTCCTCACTTTGCTCCTTGCTGAAAGTCATTTTAGTCCCTCTGTTTTCTTTTCAATGATCATTATCTCTTAGACAAACTAAACCCCAAAGAAGGCCATCTGCCCTTAAAGGCTAATTATATTGGTTTATAATTATTCTGTCTCCAATTTCCCTCTAGCACCAAGGAACACACAGTCTGAATCGAGGGACAGTGATTGTCTTGGTGTCCTGTTACCTAAAACTGGCTTGTCATGGTGACTCTGCCTGGGATGGAGCCCCACCACATCCTTCGATCCCATCCTCTCCCAGCACATCCACTGGGAAAAGTGCTGGTCCTTGGACAGCCCTGGCTGTACCTCTGCATGGGACCAGTGCTGGGGCATCTGCTGTGGGGGGAAGAGGCCACAGCTGGAGTGCTGGGTTCAGTGTTGGGCCCCTGACTCCAAGAAGGACATGGAGGTGCTGGAGCGTGTCCAGAGAAGGGAACGGAGCTGGGGAAGGGTCTGGAGCACAAGTGTGCTGAGTTCCCTTGTGGCTGAGGGAACTGGGGTTGTCTTCCCCAGTCACAAGCTTAAATTGCAGCTGTGCTATACTCAGAAATGCTAATATGTTGGGTTGGTTTTTTTAATTTTTCAATTTCAAGATTTCTAGTAAATAATTTAACCAAAAATCCCACCCATTTATTGACTGGAATAATTTCCAAAATAATTTTATTAAGAAAAACTCATTTCAGTCTTGACATGTACATCTATTCCAGAAGAAAGCATCACAGGGGTTGATAAAAAAGAATACATATTTGAAAACTTTGTGTAGAATAATAAAAAAAACCCCCAAAACCATCAGTTTTTCTTTCTTTAAAGGCCAGGAGTGAGCTCAGGGCAGGGAGCATCTCCCCTCTACATCTTCTATACATCCTCCTGTCACCCCTGAGGGGCCAGATCCTGTACACTGCATTTCTATACAGCCTATTTGTGCAGCAGACATTGATGTGTATGCGAGTGTACGTATATTGGTATGTATAGGTATCAATCACAACCTGAATTTTCAGGAGATAAATGCGTGTTTGCAGTTGGCAGGAAAAATGCCTAAATGTCACTGAAATATTTCTTACCTGCTACTAACAATTATTATTTTTAGCGTGATCATTATGCAGCAGGGTACTTTTGCCTGGAAACACCAGTTAAACTGCAATATTTCTCTCCTGCAGGAAAAAAAAAAAACCCACAAGTCAATACCTTTTAAGGCTGGGCTTGGGGTTTTTTTTGTTTTTTTTTGTTTTTTTTTTAATCTTATTCTTAACTCCTGCATCGTTGATTTAAGTGTCCTCTGTAATCTGCAATTGGAAAAACATTTTGAAAAATTAAAGTGCTTACGCACACGTATCCATTCGTTACTACTGAGGTGTTAAAATAATTTATTCCATTATATTAACGATTGCTTGATGCATCAAAAGATAATTTGCCATGTAATTTTTGTCCAACCTGAAAGTCTAGCATATTTTCTTGATAATACCATTAATATATCGAGAGTAAATAAAATGTTTAGCGGTAGGCACATTAATTATCACTTTCATCTACTGGTGTTTAAAACTAAGAAATAATTAAATGTGCTTTAATAAGAGATGGTTGTGGGAAAGCAGGGTCGTTTATGAATCGCTGGAGGTGCGTGCAGCTGCTTTTCCCTTGAGAGGAGGAATTTACGCCGAACACCCCGCTGATTGTTCGGGAGGTAAAGAACCAATAGCTGCATGTCCAGAGGTTTAATTTAAAGTGTGTTTCTCACTAGGCTGCTCACAACACTTAATTAAACTCTGCTGTTTTGGCAATGACAAATGCTGGCGTGCAAAAGGAACCGGAGTAGCGGTGACTGAGAAGCTTGCGTAATTTCTTTCATGTGCTCTGGCAGCCAGATCCAGGTCAGGAGAGAAGGGAAAGAATCAAAGAAGATTTATTTCAGGTGTTTGAAGGAAGGTGCCACTTCCCAGCAGTTCATTCCCCCAAGAAGGTCTCTTTGCCTGTGGGTTTCTCAGCCCGCGGTTGCAGATATTACGGCGTGGGGCCGCGGGAAGGAATTTGCCACCATTTCTCTGCCTTTTCCTCCGAGATGCTCCTGATCATCCTCTTGGTTATCCTCTTGATTGCCCAATTAAATTAACAACACCATTTTGTTAATTTAATAGATTTTTTTCCCTTTTTAGTATGGATTTAAATAAAATCCAAAGCAGAGGAGGCCGGCACGTGCTGGCTGCTCCTCTCCTCACCCAACCACCACTCCTCTTGGCTTTGGATGGCTCCATCAGCCCCGCGTTGGAGTATGCGATGCTCAGACACTGAAGGACAGTTGATTACAAACAATATAGATAATCACAATTTTAGCCACATTGTATAATTCCCTATTCAAACAAATTTTTAAACAGGCGAGTTTCTCACAAGTCAATTAAAAATATAATATTATTATTTTTTTACATTTCTGCTGTGAAATACCAACCTGAAACATGAGGAAACACTGTTTTGCAGACATTTTTAGCTTCGAGTCCTTTATTTTAGGCACAGATGGATATAAATGGTGTTGCATGTTAAACTAAAGTCTCTTCTGCTTTTAATTCACTGTTCCCCTGTCCACCTGCCCACACAGTTTCAGAAGGCTAATGTAAATTGTCAGTAATATATAGTCTTGTTTCGCACTTACATTAATAAAAAAAGCAGTGAAACCACTATCACGGATAGTAACAGGGGTTTTTAAATCCCTCTCTCCATCCATGTCTCCAATCATAACCCAGAGCGTTGCAAGGACACGTATTTTGGGGTACTGTCCCTTAATTTAAGTCTGTCTTGAAGCTAATGTTTTCTGAGATAAAAAGCACTCAGATCTTTTGCAGTGAAAACCTGTATTGCATTCATAAATTAGACTCTTCGAGAATGCCAGGTAGGGCTTAAATTTCCTCTGTGGAAGTAAAAAAAAATTATATA
>NW_010323569.1:0-2505 GCF_000700745.2 Antrostomus carolinensis | reverse complement strand
CCCTCCCCTGCCCCCCCACCATAAGCTACTGGAAGAAGGGGTTTGTGTATTGTTTGGTCTGGGTATGTGACTGTGTGATATTCAAGGCCCTGGTTTTGAATGTTGCTGTGAGCACCTCAGAACTGAGGATCTGTGATTTTGTCCAGTGAGAGAATTGGCCTGCAAGCATTTACTGCTACTATCTGTGCAGTTACCAAGCCCCTGCCTGTGCCTTGGAAGCCGGGGGAGAGTCAAAAACCATTTTGTGCTCCCAGTACTGTGCAGGGCTTCATTGCTTTTGACCTCTGGGAAACTACGTGGGCATATATGCACTTTGTTAACTTATTAACACAGGCAGCCTCTGTGGCTCAGTTAGTTGGGAGATGGGGCTGTTACCCATTCCTGTTTCAGTGGGCTAGCTTGCATCCTCTGAGGCCATTATTCCAGGAAAGGAGAAACCTTTTTTACATTTTTCTTAGAGCAGCACTTTGAGCACCTTTTGAGTTTTCCAGTGCTCATGAGGTGGTTTCTCGGATGGTGCTGAGAGATCAGGAAACCTGTGTGAAAGATTTGTTACATGCTTCAGAAATAAATTTCCATTTTTAATATCGATGTAGACATTTTGAGTGCAAGTCACATTTATGCATCTGTCGCTGAATGAAAGAAAACATGATTGTGCCTCATATACTGGTAAAATTGTCTGAGAAGCTTATTCATGCAAAAATACTTCTGCTGTAGTGCTGTCTAGGTTACTAAGATGTAGCAGATTCAGTTGCCCAAACTTAGTGCTGCCATGAGGCATCTTGGAGGAGGCATGTGGTTTCTTCCAAGGTTGACACAATTTATGTATAAATTTAAAAGAAAATGATGAGTTAGTGGCTTGAAGCAGGTCTTACTCTTTCAGCCTTTTTCATACTTCTTCCTGTAGCACAAGGCTCCTTTCCAGTCTGTCATTCTCATTCCACTTGTTTCTCTCACCTAGATAATACCAGAGCCATCGTGTTGCTGCAGTTGCTGTCAAAATGCTGCCACTTTCCTCCTGGATTTTGAAATGAAATCTTGATTTACTGTTTCCAGTTCAATTCAGTCCAGCCCCCTTCCCTTTTGTGCTTTTCTTCCACCTGAGGGTTCTCCTTTTGCACAATCTTGCTGTATTGATGATGATGATTAAAGAAATTGGAGATCAGGTTGGTTTTGTTATAGATGATTGTGGGATTTAGCAGTTGTCAGCACTAACATTTGTCTATCTTGTATGTAAAAGGTATTTTTACCTCCAAATAATTTTTGAAAATTTGTTTTCCAGTATTGGCTTAAATTGTGCTTTAGGGGCAGTTGAAATGCGACCATTCATTGAAACAATTGGAAAATGTACAACAGCCTACATCATCTGTTACCCCAACGCAGGTGTGTTGGTGCACATGTTCCTCTGATGCTTACAGACAGATGAAATGTAACTAGACCATTCCATCTCATTAGCAATAATAGAGTTGAATTCTCTTGAAAAGATGATCGTTTTTACTATTAAAAAGAGATTAAAAATATTTTAAAATGCTAAAAGTAACTGTTGTTAGATCTATGACAGTGAACCCAGAATGATTGCAAGGGTGTTAAGGCATTTTAGTCCTCATACAAGTATAGCTACTTTAAATATGTCTTTTATGGAATTTAATTCTGTTCTTGTGGGCTTCAAACAAAAAACTATGTTTCAAGGTCTTCCCAATACTTTTGGTGGCTATGATGAAACTCCAGAAGTGACTGCCAAGCATATAAAGGTATGAAATATTTCTCATAAATGTGTCATTTCTGACATACTAGTAGACAAGAATTCTTTGCTTGTATTCTATGTATATTTATTACAGTACTGTGATGTGGGGTTTTTTTCCTCAGATGGCTCTATAAATCATTTAGATTGTTTATAGACAATTTGCTGAATGATAATGCTTTTGAGATACAGGGTTAGGAAAAACTACTGAGGAAACTCTGAAAACCTGAATTATGTTCATGTCTTACACTAAGTAGCTTTCCTGCAGCTTGATCTGTGGATGTTACTCATTTGCACTCCTATGTTCTTACTTTTATATTTGGGAATTGTTGAAAAAGCTGAGTGGTTTTTATGAACTGGCAGAATTTTACAGAGTTGTGTGTATAGAAACCGCTGATGTTGGTGGTGTTGCAGTGCAGGGTGTCCTTCCATGTGCCACTTGATCTGTGCTGGACAGAGCTGTGTGGCGGGAGCTGCAGTCTGTCAGTGAGAGCACAGTACTGCATGGTAATTCCCTTTTATAATACAGTATTCCTGGTCTTTGATACTCATCCAAGTTTTCATCTGGGGCTTCAGAATAAAATAGGCTAGTTTCAAATGTAGTTTCAAATTAGGTGTTGAAATTGCTGGTTAGCCTTGGGAATCCACATCTCAAAACAAATTCTAAAGAGAAGAAATAGTACTGATGGTTTTAAATTCAGTTTTTTCTTTGTGATCCCCCTGAATTGCTTAACATATGGAGAAAAAATAGATATAAATATATA
>NW_010323568.1:0-7576 GCF_000700745.2 Antrostomus carolinensis | reverse complement strand
CCAGCCTGTCCAGGTCCCTCTGGATGACATCTTGCTTGTTCTAAGTTGGTTTTAGCAAGAACCACACTACGTTACCGTGCTCTGTCATTGTCACACGATTCACTGAATAACCATTTTGATGGGGAATTTTCATAGCATCACTGGGGATGATGGAGCATCAACATCACCCAGGAACTGCTATGTCTTGTTAACAGAACTATGAAGATACAATTAATTAAAATCATAAGTTTGCCAAAAATGCAATAAACCTAGTAATAACATATTGAACTGCAGAAGCAGAAATGCTGAAGCCTGAGTGGGTGTCTCCCCTGAACTCTCCTGAACTGTCCTGTCTCCTGAAACAATAATCACTGTGTAACCTTCATGCTAAATTAGTCCCTGTGCTGAAAATAGCAAACTCCAGAGCAGCTTTGTGCAGTTCTGTGGCCTTGTGTATATAACAGATCTGAAATAATTCACATCCTATTATCTGGCTTTGCACAGCGTCTCTAAGCCTGTAAAATTTGTATCTGCTTTACAGGGACAGAGTTCACATCAGCAGAGGCTGTTTCTCTGCTGATTTGTGTTCTATCCTATAGCTACAGTGAATAAACTTCTGTTCTGACCTGATGTAAATTATATTCCCTTGACAGAACCAATAAAACAGTGTCCCTAAAAAATCAGTTATCAAGCTTTACTTGTACAATACTAGTTCATATTAAGGTTTTATGACTTTTTATTGTTCTAATTCAGCTCCAAACAATCATTTCTAAAACTTTTCTTACCCATACTGCTATTTTTACATTCATTTAAAAATCATATCACCAGAGGTACCAGCACAAAACCATTTACAAGTCAAGTCTTACAAATAAAATGCAAGTGAGATTTTAAATTTTGATAAAAATCCTGTTGCTGTTCCTCTGCAGCAGTGACTTGTCCATGTGTATAAATGTATCATCATCTCCCTTTTTTTGCATATGACATTAACTGAAGCTTTTCCTTTTGTAGAGTTAGGATGAATAAGTTTCTTGGCAAAACTCCAACAATGTGGAACATGCACTTTTTTGTTTTTCCCAATTAAGTACCCTAGATAGTGTATATTGTAAGATTTCTGTTCTGGAGACCATCAAATTTATTGTAAAAAATACATTAAAAATGTGCATTATAATGAAACATAAACTAAAGATATTTAAATAATATCCCACCAAGCTACAATTTTCCCTTCATGCTGTTAAGAATGTTCATGTAGTCCTGATTCTCAGTTTTATCTCTTCAGCTCCTCTCCTACTAGACCACTTGTTCCACCAGAAGATCACACAGAAGCAACTCATGTCACATCCTTGGGTGCAGACAGGTTGGCATTGCTGGGGCGAATACATTTGGCCAGAATCATCATTGAAAGCTTGAAAATCCCTCCTGAGAGCATCCAGGTTATACCAAGAAAGAAAGGTTTCATGGGAAAGCCTCCAAGACCTGCGTCAGTTAATAAGTGGTAAGGAGGATTGTTTCTCACCAGCTTGTGCCTTCGAGGTAGATTTCTCTGAGGTCTGTTGTGTAGTCCAGTTTAACTAAGCTCTCCAGGCTTCTCAGGTCTTCCTGTTTCTCTGCTCCTCTCAGGAAATTGTGTTCCATAGACTTCTAAAAGTTAGAGCTGTGAATCACACACACAGAATCACACAGAATTGCCTGGATTGGAAAAGCCCTTCAAGGTCATCGAGTCCAACCATGAACCCAACACTGACAAGTCTCTGACTAACCAATGTCCCTCAGCACTATGTCTACATGACTCTTCAATCCCTCCAGGGATGGGGACTCCACCACTGCCCTGGGCAACCCCTTCCAATGCCTCAGAACCCTTGCAGCAAAGAAATTCTTCCTCACATCCCATCTCAACTGCCCTGGCCACAACTGGAGCCCATTTCCTCTTGTCCTGTCCCTTGGGCCTTGGTTGAACAGACCCACCCCTACCTCTCTCCACCCTCCTCCAAGGGACTTGCACAGAGCCACAAGGTCTCCCCTCAGCCTCCTTTTCTCCAGGCTCAACACCCCCAGTTCCCTCAGCCACAAGGGAACTCAGCACACTTGTGCTCCAGACCCTTCCCCAGCTCCGTTGCCCTTCTCTGGACACGCTCCAGCACCTCCATGTCCTTCTTGCAGTGAAGGGCCAATAATAATACAATTTATCCTGATGTGGGCTCAATTCAGACTGTGCTTTTTCTGAGATTTTGGGGAGAAAAACTAAAGGGAAGTTTTTTTGAAAACTAAAGAGAGGTTTTCTTTGAGGAGAAGGAGCCATATACATAATTATTGAAAGAGTTCATAAAACAGGTAGTTCAATTATTCTAAAAAAAAAAAAGAGTAACTTAATAAATTGTGAATATGAAACTTGCCTGCTCTGTTCAATTTCATTATGTACATTAGATTTTTGATGGATTGTGGTCATCTAGTAGCTTTTTTTATTCATAGTACCTTCTTTGTCGAATATCACTTTCCTCTGGGAGCCTCCAAGGATGAAAAAGGACAGGTCTCCATAACAACAGAAGTAGTTCGAATAGCTTCAAGTAAAATGACAGATGATGGTAAGAGCATTATTTTTCCCCCTTGTATTTAGTATTGTTGACTCCTTCATCTCTTAGAAATTATTTAGTAGCATTTTCTGTGTATTTTCTTGGCTGCCTGAAAAATATGGTGTGATCAGTGGCACCTCTGCCTGCCCGTGCTGTAGGTAGTGGAATGCTCCTCTCAGGAAAAAGGAAGCCAAGTACTTTTTTCTTTGCTTCCAAGAACTATTTGTATTGGGATTTTCACATTTCTTTCCCTTGGGACATAACAGCAGGTCAGTAAGGCCCATTCCTCCATTTCAACATAAAACCAATATCTTTTCTGCAATAGTATGAAGATGATAAAGTACTTTTAGAAATACCAGAGATACTTATATCTCAAAGAAATAATTTTTCCACGTGCAGAAGTACATCACTGACATCTGCAAGAGCTCAGAGTCTGCTGGATCTAAGAGATCTTGCCAAGTCCTGTGCTCAGATCAGTAGATGTTAATCCCTTTACTGAGAGTCACCAGGGTTTATATCCCTGAGAACAATTTATGTTACGATTCTCTCAGTGAGCAGAGAATGCTGCATGGGCAAGATCCTCTCTGCCCAGTCTTCCTGGAAACTAGAATTCTAGGGTGACTTTCAAATGCCTCTCCCATATGGTCATTGATTGGCTTTGCATCTTTCTGGGTGGTACTTGAGAGATCTGGGGGCAATTCCAAGTTCTCTTGTATATTCTCCATTTGTGTCCAGACAAAACATCTAAATCTTCTGAACCTTAGCAACTTGTAATACAAAAATAGAATCATAGAATGGTTTGGGTTGGAAGGGACCTTAAAGCTCCTCCAGTTCCAACCCCCCTGCCAGCAGCAGGGACACCTTCCACTAGACCAGGTTGCTCAAAGCCTCATCCAACCTGGCCACAAACACTTCCAGGGAGGAGCAGCCACAGCTTCTCTGGCCAACCTGGGACACTGGCTCACCACCCTCACAGTGAAGAACTTCTTCCTAATATCTCATCTAAACCTCCCCTCTTTCAGCTTCAACCCATTTCCCCTTGTTTTGTCATTAACTGCCCTTGTCATCACAAGAATACTTTATCCATTGTGAACAAGGAAAACATACCACAGCACTCTTATTGTACTTCTTCTCTTTTCTAGACTAAATTTTCATTCAGTCTTTTCTTGCAGATATTACTTTTCTCCTGAACCTGGGATTATTCTTGCAGCTCAGCTTTGACTCTCTCAAGATCTGTCTTGAAATATATATCTCAAAGTGAGACAGGGTTCTCCCACTGAAGGAGGGAAAGTCTTACAGTGTGCCAGGATGACAGAGACTTGGTATCAACTGCAGCCTTTAGATGCTGTTATAAATTAATCTTGTTGTGCTGCCCTCTTGCTATTTTAGAATCATAGAATCATAGACTGGTTTGGGTTGGAAGGGACCTTAAAGCTCATCCAGTTCCAACCCCCCTGCCAGCAGCAGGGACACCTTCCACTAGACCAGGTTGCTCAAAGCCTCATCCACCCTGGCCACAAACACTTCCAGGGAGGGGGCATCTACAACTTCCTGGAGGTGTTTTCTGGCCTTGGAAAGTGAAGAACAGTTTACTATGGGTTTGATGTTAATAAGTAATGTAAAATTAAATTATTGTGTGTGTAATGGAGCAATCTCCATGGGAAAGTTTATTTATATTCAGTTAATTTTCAATAATTGTTGCTCCTGCGGGCAACAAAATAAAAAAAGAAGTAAATTACCTGCAGGGTTGTAATATAATTTAATAGTTGAAACCTCAAGAGATTCTTGTTGAGGGTTTCAGTGACAGCCCTTCTCCCTTCAGCTCCCAACTTTGCTTGATCTCTGATTCTGGCAGATGTGCACATGCTTTCCGTGTGTTTCTCCATCCTTCTCAGAAGTGCCATCGCTTTCCTCTCGGACCTTCTGAACTTCAAGTGTCTCTACTGTCTCTACATGTCTGCGTATTCTCTGCAGAGACTGAAGATTTCTCTGATCCTGATCCAGCTCAAAAGGCAGGTTAGTTCTGAATCCAGCTAAGAACTCACAAGTCTTTGTCTTCCTTGCAGTGGTGACATTTCAGCAGCGGTTTGTGTTCCCCCTGTGTTTTGGTGAGGCGATGATAGAGCACTGGTGGAGTTCTGACCTTGCTTTTAAAATCTACATGAGAAAAAGCACCCAGAAAAAGGTACTTATTGAATGTTTGTGTATTAAAAAGTAAAGAAATTCTTTGCATTTCTGTTTCCTCCAAATACTTAACGCAGACAGAAGTGGCTTTTCTGTCTTCTGCGATGCTTCAGTGCAATTACTGCCATCTCAACCATCAGAGGAAAAGCAGAATCATAGAATCATATCACAGAATCCCAGACTGGTTTGGGTTGGAAGGGACCTCAAAGATCATCCAGTTCCAACCCCCCCTGCCAGCAGCAGGGACACCTTCCACTAGACCACGTTGCTCAAAGCCTCATCCAACCTGGCCACAAACACTTCCAGGGAGGAGCAGCCACAACTTCTCTGGCCAACCTGGGACACTGGCTCACCACCGTCACAGTGAAGAACTTCTTCCTAATATCTCATCTAAACCTCCCCTCTTTCAGCTTAAACCCATTTCCCTTGTTTTGTCATTAACTGCCCTTATGAAAAGTCCTTCCCCAGCTTTCTTGTAGCCCCTTCAGGTACTGGGAGGCTGCTATAAGATCTCCCCGGAGCCTTCTCTTCTCCAGGCTGAACGGCCCTAACTCTTTCAGCCAAAAAAATAACGTGGCTTGACTGAGCCACTTCTTAATCGACCTTTGCCAGATGTTATGAAGAGAAATGACATTATGTGCAGATACTGTAAGTTGAACTAATTGCTGTTCAATCTTGTCACCCAACTAAATGATTTTCTGAGTTCGAGACTGACAGGCAAAACCAAACATTGTCCTTCCCTCATCTTTGAAACTGATCTCTTGCTGTTTGAGCATCTTGGATCAATTACAGGCATTAGACTTCAGAAAGAGCACAGCTCGTGTAGCGATATGGAATGAGTTCATGTGGATGTGGTTGGTATCATTACTCTGCCTATATAATTATAAAATATTTTCCACACAAACTGAAGGAAAAACTTGTTTGCTGTGAGGGTGCCGGAGCCCTGGGACAGGCTGCCCAGAGAGGGTGTGGAGTCTCCATCTCTGGAGATGTTCCAACCCACCTGGACACTTTCCTGTGCAAACTGGTGTAGGGAACCTGCTTTGTCAGGGGGGTTGGACTGGATGATCTCCTGAGGTCCCTGCCAACCCCCACCAGTCTGGGATTCTGTGATAATGAGGTGTGAGAAAGTGGTGTAACTTGTGCATAAAGTATCATTCTTTTCGCTAAAAATATTTGCATAATCATCTGCATGTGATGAAGACAGTGAGAGGTGTTAAGGCAGTTTATGTTTTGTTTTAATCAACACCAAGGTTATCTGCTCATCTGTTCTAACAGGAGCTTTTCTTCTAACAGGTGAATAAATTGTATCTTTTAAGTGTGGAAATTTAGCTCAGTTACTAGGATTTGCGTTGTTCATTTTTGTATTAATCTGGAACTGTTTCTAGTAGGTGCTGGGAAAATTTTCCTGGCTGTTGTCCTAGTGAGACTTAAAATTGGAACTAAGGGAAACTTGAATCACAGAATCACAGAATATTAGGGATTGGAAGGGACCTCAAAAGATCATCCAGTCCAATCCTTCTGCCAGAGCAGGAACCTAAACGAAATCACACAGGAAGGCGTCCAGGTGGGTCTTGAATGTCTCCAGAGAAGGAGACTCCACACCCTCCCTGGGCAGCCTGTTCCAGGGCTCTGGCACCCTCACTGGAAAGAAGTTTCTTCTCAAGTTGAAGCAGAACCTCCTGTGTTCCAGCTCACACCCATTGCTCCTTGTCCTACCATTGGGCATCACTGAGAAGAGCCTGGCTCCATCCTCCTGACATTCACCCTGAACATATTTATAAACATTAATGAGGTCCCCCCTCAGTCTCCTCTTCTCCAAGCTAAAGAGCCCCAGCTCCCTCAGCCTTTCCTCAGCAGGGAGATGCTCCACTCCCTTCATCACCTTGGTGGCTCTGTGCTGGACTCTCTCCAGCAGTTCCCTGTCCTTCCTGAACTGTGGGGTCCAGAACTGGACACAATATTCCAGATGGGGCCTCACCAGGGCAGAGTAGAGGGGCAGGAGAACCTCTCTCGACCTTCTACCCACCCCCCTTCTAATGCCCCCCAGGATGCCTTTGGCCTTCCTGGCCACAAGGGCACAGTGGCCTTTCCTGCAAATCCCTGTTGGTACAACTAAAGGTATAGGAGTAGGGAGGGTGAGTGATTGACCACAGTTTCCCAGAAGGCTTTTGTTTCACAATATGCCTTTAGTTTTTTAAACCTGACAAAAATCTTCCAAAATGGCTTCTTTTTCTGCCCTCAGCCAGTGGCCGTTGGCTCAGCAGCACTTCAGCTCTGCAAGGTTATTCAGTCGGAGTTGCTGGCTGTCAGCTGTGAAATACCTGTGGCAAAAGAGGGAGATCAGACACAAGTTGGACCACTAAAGGTATGTGCTTTACCATATAGAGTTTGAGGACCTGTTGTTACTAATTTTAGCTGCCTAGTCTCTCATTTTTAAATTTTTCCTGCTCCTTGTTTTAATTTGCCAGATCTCATATTGAAAGGTTTGTAAAACCAACACAAGATAACATGAATTTTTTTTTTCCTTAGGTTTTTGGAGAAATATTTTTAACCTCCTGCATGTCTAAGGATGTTGCTGTGTGATGTTCCCCTGGCTGCAGGATAAAATGAGGGTCAGGGATCAGGTTAGGAAACCTGGGGGTTGGAACTAGATGATCTTTAAGGTCCCTTCCATTCCTAACCATTCTATGATTCTATGAAAGCCAAGGTCCTTACAGACTTAAATTTGGCCAGAGATGTCAAGGGCAACAAAAAAAGCTTCTACAGGTATGTCAGGGAGAAAAGGAAAAGTAGGGAAAATGTGGGCCCTCCTCAGAAGGCAACAGGAGAGCTGGTCACCCAGG
>NW_010323567.1:0-2569 GCF_000700745.2 Antrostomus carolinensis | reverse complement strand
TCCTTCTCCTCAGGGCTGCTCTCCATCCACTAAGACATTTGTCGGCCCCATTTTGTTTCAATGGGGGCTGATAAAATGTAACCCCCAGTTCAGGAAGAGGGTGAGGATACAGAGTATTTCCCTGTAAGTGTCTCTGCTGTCACCTCCTCAGTTTAACAAAGCTGGTGCTTGTCCTGGTTTTATAAACTCATGTAGCCTGTGCCCTGCAGCTGGGGAATCTGCCCACTGGATGGCTGGACACAGCACCCACTGGGTGCCCCAGTAAGATCAATGTGCCCACTGCACACCCACACTCTTCACTCCAGCTGCCACAAGACATCCCCTCTCCAGGACACTCACATCCCCCTGCCACTCCATCTTGCTGATAGCCACGTGAATTCGGCAGGATTTTGGCTGCAGTGAGACACACAATCTGTGAATCTATTTATAAACTGTATTTCCCACAGATTTGTTTCCTGGAGTCTTTGCTCCAAAGAAATTACAAGAAGAGCTGAAGAAGGATCTTTGGATGTTTATGTATTTTTCCAGCAGCATAGCAACATCTTCAGGCTCACACTGGAAACATTAGGAGGTTTTTCTCTTCCCTGGCTCAGACAAGAACGGTCTGGGACCCACAGGACAGTGTGAATCAGTTCCTTGATCTTTAAGATCTCTTCCCAGAACCTGAAGAGTTTCTATAGGACATTACCCCAGTACATAGAGGGAAGATTTTCCTGCACAAACTCAGCAGATAGCACTGATCTCCATGGGCAGCACCCAGGAGGAGCACAGCTTATGTAATACAATGAAGAAAGTGTGGACAGGTTTATTAGTGGTGAAGTTTATCTCCTGCTTCTTTTCTTTTTTTCTTCTTGGTGTTCATCCCAGTGTGATGCCTACTTGAATTTTACCTTAGGGAGTCCTACCATGATGGACTATGGGCAGGGTTTTCAAAGAGCTTTAGGCACCCAGCAGGAGATCCAAGTGCCTGGATAGTTATTTTTATTAGCCTACAGGCATTTGACAGTTGGGCTTTCAGTAAAAAAAGAAATATGGATGGCATCTGTCAACCTAAGCAATGAGTGCTGACACCGTAACTTCCCCTACATCTCATCTATGCAAAATGCCTCATCACTGCAGGTACCAAAAATAACTGGTGGCAGAGCTGTGACTACCAGCAGCTGCCACTTGTATATCACACAGGTATTTTAACCTACATATGTTTTGTAAATAAATCTATAAGTAGTAATTTGCACCAGTTTAAATGTTACTTAGTACATGTGCCATGTCATGGTAGCCAGCATTTTCCCAGCAAGCAATGTCATGAAGTAGAACCATAGTTCAGACTCTGTTCTCTTAAAATCCAGTCCCTGGCATAAATGTCTCCTGTGCCAGCTGTGCCAGAGCAGGTCTGTACCGGGCCAGGGCTCATCGCTCGGTGAATAGAATATGGCTCTTTGCTACATTTACCCCTTCTAGCATGAAAAGAATCAGATACAAATACCCTGGATTTTTAACTCAGCTGGGTTTGCCAGATGATCCACTGGAAAGCCAACCGCCCACCAGAGAAGGTATGAACTGATTTACCCAGCAGCTGCCCTGCCGCAAGACTCACCAGAAGGCGAAGCAGCAGGAGCCCACAGCAGAGGTGTGGACAGGAGCAGGAGAGGGGCCGTCCACAGCAGGGAGGGAGCTCTTAGAGCAGCCAGGCTGTTACACCAAATGAAGACATGCTTTGAGCCCCACACATCAGCAGCGGGGTGGTTTTATGTCTGTCAGAAAGTTTCTGCCCTCCACCTGCTAATTATCACCTCACCCCAGCTCTTACACCATGGTTTCACTCCAGAGCTGAAGCAGCACAGCACTTGCTGCAGTCAGGAGGGGCAGTTCCAGTCCTGCCCTCTCCACCCTTCGCCTGCCGCTCCTCCTGACTCTGTGGTGGTGACAGCACTCGCCTAACCTTGATCTTGACCCAGAGACAATATGCAGTCACCTGTCCTTCTTCTTCCCAGCCAGGTGCAGATTGATGACAAAGGGTTTGCATTAAAGCTTTCTTGTCCGTTAGTAGGAATCTCACCACCTGCACAAAGCCAGAGGTTCAGGAGGGGTCACATGCCTGGTTCATCCCAAATACAAAGGGGTTTTGGGGTTTGGGGGGGGTCTCCCTTTTTTAGTGCTTCTAAACCAGAGACTCGATGCAAAATCTAGCACCTGCTCCAGCAGACTTCAGGCCTCAGGTGACGTTCCTGGATCACAGCAGTCTGATCTTCTTTTTGGTTGTTTTTAACCGCTTAAATGTCAACAGCATCCAGGTGCCTAAGGAGATGTACAACTCAGCTGGAGAGAGACAGGCCGCGTTGTTCCAGAGCACCGGGAGATGCGGGCATCCACAGCAGCACTCGGCCCTCTGCTGAGGTAAAGTCAAACTGCATCTCCGTGGCCATCCCCACCCAGCAGCAAAGCACCCTGTGCAGAACCACCGGGCAGTGCCAGATGGACTTTTAAATCTTGTCAGGAAAAAAACACCGTGATAATTCTGACAAAAAGAGAGAAACACAAAAAGTTTGCCGACGACACCAAGCTGAGTGGT
>NW_010323566.1:0-2925 GCF_000700745.2 Antrostomus carolinensis | reverse complement strand
GACATCAATGAATGGTCTAAAATTGTACAGAAAGCCTTCATTTTCAGTGGGGAAGCTGATAGAAATATTTTTCAATTTGTTTTTAAAAAGCTGCTTGATCTTTTCTTTATTGAAAGCTATCACTTTCAGCAACGAACCATCTATCAGTAAATATACCTACACTTACAGGTTATTTTATATATTTATAATTTTTAAATGCTTTGCAACCTAGAAGGTGAGACTTAGCCCTGTGAAATATTAGTATTGATGGATTGAAATATCTATCAGCTACAATAAAAAATTTACAATGTCAATCAGATGAAAAGCTAAAGTTGGGGTTTTTTTGTGTGGTTTTTTTTTTCTTCCTCCCAACCCAAAGTTGTAAAGTCCTTGGAAGGGGACACTATAAATTAGGTGGAGGAGATTAACTGCTTACGGTTGTGTAGCAGTTTTTCCCTTGGTAACAGCGCTCAGTGTGTCTCTCCTTTTATTTTTCTGTGCACAATTCTCCTCTCGTTCCATTAGGTGGAGCTTTGTGATTAAGACTGCAAGAAAAACTTGCTTCAAAGTGCAAAATAGTTCACTGCAGAGTGGCTGGGGGAGGAGGAGAACGAAGCCCACTTTGCTTAGAGGTATCAGTGTCCTGTACTCCAGCTCGATACACAAAAATCTGAATCCAAACCCTCACACACAGGGAAAATAACTTGAAAAATTGATTCTGTCAAACAGCGCTGCTCTAATGTGATGTTATCATAGTCAAGTTCCAAATCTAAAATACCTTAGGTTATAAATTAAATGTCAAATATAATGAATTTGGCACTTGAAACATGAAGTGGATGACTGTCCTTTAGAGAAAGCCTGACAGCTTTATGTATGTCACATCGGTATCTGTTCGAACGAGCTTTACATGCCAGACGATCCTTGTGTGAATCATCGTGCTGTTGGCTGCACCAGGGTTTTGTCAATGTAATCAGGCTCAGAATAGTTTTCCCTTTAATTGTCTGAAGCTTTCGCAAGACAATATAAATCAGGCGTCGCCTGCCTCATCTGTGCACTATAACGGTTTTATCATACATCAAATAAGGAATTTATTTCTCATTCGTTACTAGAGAAGTTCTTGTTGAATATTTACATACAAATCTATATGTTACACAAGCAGAGAATGTTCTGCCCTGTGCCCACCACAGTTACAATTTGAATCCGGTTTTCATTCCACCTTCTCAAATCCCGCAGCAGCGGCAGTGGTCCTGCAGTCCCCTTCCACGGGGAGGTCTGGGTCACAGCTGCGTGTCCCGCTCCTTCCCCAGCCCGCTGCCCCGGTGCATGGACACCCCCTCTCGCACACTCTCCTCCCCGTGCCCCAAACCAGAAGCACAGAGACCTTTCTGCACTTTTTGCCTTTTGTGTCCCTGCTTGGCACTAGGAACTACTCTAGAACGCTTTTGTTTATTCATAGGTACCCCTGGGGAAGTGGAGAAGACGGGTTTGCCCAATGGACACTTGTACACAGTTGATGAAATAAAAATATCAATAAACCACATTATTTCCCGCTAATAGGACCAGTAGAACCTTCCTAATCCAAACCTCATAAAAATTTCCCAAGCAAAGATTTAATAGCAGAGTGCTGCAGGAAGGTTTCCTTGCTGTAATTTCACAATTAATTTTTCAATGCACGTAACAAACTGGCTGAATGTTTGTGACTGATACTCTTTATACCGCCTGATCTGCAGCCTGTATGAGCAGAACTATTGCTTTACCTTAAAAGCAAAAAAAAAAAAAAGAGGCTGAGACCCCGCAGCTGTTACTCTGCTCGTTGAAATGAGGGGAATGTGTGCAGCCAAACTAAAAGATCCAAACTTGTTCCTGGTCCCTGTGGTGGCTGAATGAAGCAAAGATGAAATTGGCTTTGTTTTGTTTTGGTTTTTTTTTCAAGTTCTCTTGGAAAATCAAACACACAAAAAGAATGATTCTTGTAACAGAAAAAGAATGATTCTCTCCTCTGCTTCAGCTTCCCTTTTCTTCTGCTCAACCCTGCGCTCTAACACAGAAACACGAGCCCCAGCTCCGTGTTGAATTTAGCCACTCGGGTATGTGTCAGGCAGAAAGCGGCTCAAACCCAATATTTCAAACTTAAGAGGCACAATAATTTTATCTTTTTGTCTCATTTCCACTGGGTTACACCGAAAAAAGGACTTCTTGTTAGAAGCCTTTCTGCAGGTAATGACTCAGAGATGTTCCTGTCCCAGCATCCAGCAGCTGATTTTAGTCTAAGCACATATTGAAGGAAACAGGGAATGGAAAGTTGCTGTGATATTAGTGCTGTGATAGTGCAACACCAAAAGTAAGGCGAGGGAGACTTGTCATCCTCATGAGAAGACTGATCTCATGCACAGGCATGTCTTAATTTAGCAAAAGATGCATATGGTTATATTCATTGTAAGTCAGAGCGACCACAGGATCCATCACTGACCGTTACATTACAAAACTAACTTAATTCTTTTTGTCTTCCGTTCCGTGGCTGCAAGTCCCAGTGCTGCCAAAGTGTTACAGTGATTGAAGGTCATTTAATTTTAGTAGCAAGGCGGTGGCAGATCCACAGCCAGGGTAGCTGCATTACTGCACTGCTGCATAAAGGCTCGTTAGCCCAGGTAGGAGGCAGGCAGCTCCACACCGCTGTGCCTGTTCTTCATGAAGTGTTCCCAGAGCTGACGTGCTTGGTCAGAGCTCAGAGTGCCCTGAACTTTCTTATAGGCATATCTGCATTTGGGTCTCAAAAGCTTTGTGACTCGGGTTTGAGATTAAATGACTGTTGAACATGGTTGTGAGTTTGGGTTTGATAATTCCAAAATAATATTGACTATTTTCCATGGATTTGGAGACCAAGCAACAAAGCATATGTATTTTTACATATATTCTCCAAATCTCATTTTATATATATATATATAT
>NW_010323565.1:0-2710 GCF_000700745.2 Antrostomus carolinensis | reverse complement strand
CCCCCCAAACACACACAGGGGCAGCAGCAAGGGGAAGGACATCAACACCATCAAATCCCTCCGCGTCCTTCGTGTCCTTCGACCTTTGAAGACCATCAAGAGGTTGCCCAAGCTCAAGGTGAAGATGAGGAAGGGGCTTCACTCCCCAACCTCAGGTGTTTAAAAGTGGGGAGGGGGTCTTGGTTGGTGTTGACCCCCCCTCTTCTGGATCCCTTAGGCTGTTTTTGACTGCGTGGTCAACTCCTTGAAGAACGTTCTCAACATCCTCATCGTCTACATGCTCTTCATGTTCATCTTCGCCGTGGTGGCCGTCCAACTCTTCAAGGGCAAGTTCTTCTATTGCACTGATGAATCTAAAGAGTTTGAGAAGGATTGTAGGTATGTCCCAACCAGGTTGGTTGGTTGGGGGGGGGTCTACTCTATCCCACCCCACCCCATCCCACCACCCTTTCTCCTCCCAGGGGTGAGTACTTGGTCTATGAGAAGGACAATGAGGTCAAAGCCCAGAAGAGGGAATGGAAGAAATATGAGTTTCACTATGACAATGTCCTCTGGGCTCTTCTCACCCTCTTCACCGTCTCCACCGGCGAGGGTTGGCCACAGTAAGGACATGGAGATGAGGTGGGAGATATAGGGGGGATGAAGACACCAGGACCCCCCACCCTGTCCATGTTCTCATCCCACCGCAGGGTCCTCAAGCACTCAGTAGATGCCACCTATGAGAACCAAGGTCCAAGCCCTGGTTACAGGATGGAGATGTCCATCTTCTACGTGGTCTACTTCGTGGTCTTCCCTTTCTTCTTCGTCAACATCTTCGTGGCTTTGATCATCATCACCTTCCAAGAGCAAGGAGACAAGATGATGGAGGAATACAGCCTGGAGAAGAACGAGGTACCACCTCTAGACACCACAACCTCCTCCATGATGCTTTTTTTTTGGGGGGGTGGGGACCTCTTGGTTGAGGTGGAGATGTTGGTGATGACACCCACCTTGGTCTTCTCCTCCGTAGAGAGCCTGCATTGACTTTGCCATCAGCGCCAAACCCCTGACGAGACACATGCCCCAGAACCGCCAGAGCTTCCAGTACCGCATGTGGCAGTTCGTGGTGTCACCACCCTTCGAGTACACCATCATGGCCATGATCGCCCTCAACACCATCGTCCTCATGATGAAGGTCAGTGGAGATGAAGGGGATGGAGGTCCCCTGGGAGCCCCCTCCAGCTCTGGCCCATCCCTGTCCCTTGGGGATGGTCCTCAATCACCCATGTGTGTCCTCTTGGTTCTGTCACCTGGGGTTTGTCCTTCTCTTCTGGGAACTGTCCCTGTCCCCTTGGATCCATCCTGTCCCCCTGGATCCATCTGGTCCCTCCAGGACCTGTCCCTGTCCCCCTGGATCCATCTGGTCCCCTTGGATCCATCCTGTCCCCTGGATCCATCTGGTCCCCCTGGATCCATCTCCAGGACCTGTCCCTGTCCCCCTGGATCCATCTGGTCCCTCCAGGATCTGTCCCTGTCCCCCTGGATCCATCTGGTCCCCCTGGATCCATCTCCAGGACCTGTCCCTGTCCCCCTGGATCCATCTGGTCCCTCCAGGACCTGTCCCTGTCCCCCAGGACCTGTCCCCTTGGATCCATCCTGTCCCCTGGATCCATCTGGTCCCCCTGGATCCATCTCCAGGACCTGTCCCTGTCCCCCTGGATCCATCCTGTCCCCCTGGATCCATCTGGTCCCTCCAGGACCTGTCCCCTTGGATCCATCTGGTCCCCTTGGATCCATCCTGTCCCCTGTCCCCACCCCAGGAGCTGTCCCTGTCCCTGTCCCCATCCCCATCCTCGTCACTGTCCCCTCCAGTTCTACGACGCCTCAGACGCCTACGAGAACGTCTTGAAGATGTTCAACAACGTCTTCACCTCCCTCTTCTCCCTCGAGTGTCTCCTGAAGATCATGGCCTTTGGTGTCCTGGTAGGTACTGTCACACCCTGGGGACATGGACCTTGGGGACCACGGGGTGTCACACGTCCAGCTCTGGGTCATCCCACACCACACAGGCAGGATCCTGGTGGATGAGTAACCATGAGATCCTGAGATCTGGTAGATGAGTTACCACGAGATCCTGGCATGTTGGTGATGCCACCAACTGTCCCCTCCCTCATGATGTCCCTTGTCACCTTCTCTTCCCAGAATTACTTCCGTGACGCTTGGAACATCTTTGACTTCGTCACGGTGCTGGGGAGCATCACGGACATCTTGGTGACAGAGTTTGGGGTAGGTGGGAACCACCACAAAACCCCCCTCCCCGTGACTCCAAGGGATGGGACATTGTCCCACTTCAACTCATCCCCTTAACCCCACCATGTCCTTCTTGGTGTCCCACCAGAACAACTTCATCAACCTCAGCTTCCTCCGGCTCTTCCGGGCAGCTCGACTCATCAAGTTGCTACGTCAAGGTTACACCATCCGCATCCTGCTCTGGACCTTCGTCCAGTCCTTCAAGGTGACCCCCAAAACTCATGTAAACCCCGCCTCAGATGCCACCTCCACCTCATGGAGGTGACATCCAGCCATGGGATGGTGTGAGCAGCTCTGTTCTCCTCGCAGGCTCTACCCTACGTCTGTCTCCTCATCGCCATGCTCTTCTTCATCTACGCCATCATCGGGATGCAGGTGAGACCCCAACCGTGGTGTCCCCAACCCCTCACCATGGTGACAA
>NW_010323564.1:10630-15096 GCF_000700745.2 Antrostomus carolinensis | reverse complement strand
TTAACTCTATCCCAGCAAAACCAGGACACACAGCCAGGCTGGTTGGCAATGCTCTGCACAGGGAAGGCTGCAGAGCATGGTTGCTCATCCCAGAAGAACTGGGCTAACCGCTTTGAGGTGGGATCTAGAAGTCATCACATCCCCACTCCTCTGCAACTAAAATGCACACTGACTCCTCCCCCGGTCCCAGCACTCTGGGCAATTTGCTGGGAGCCATGGTTGAAGGGATGGGATGTATTAAGAACCCCTCTGTGCTTTGTGCTCTCCAGCCCCGGGCTTTGAGACAAGGACTGTCCCTCTGAGCTCACAGCCTACAAAGTTCAGAGCTGGTGGGAACTGGATCCAGATCTCCAAACTCCCACTCAGTGCCTAAACCATCAGCAAGATTTAGTGACTTAAATCCATTTCCTTCAAATCAGCCTTCTTGAGCTAGTGATGATCTACAACAGAGGCAACAAGTCCCTGGGAGATTCCTGCTCTGCTTTCTCCACCCTCCTCCAACCAGTGATGATTCCCCACCTCCTGCTTTCCGAGCAATGTTTCCTGAGTAACCACAGCTTCTAGTGAAAGAACAATAACATTTCCACCCTGCTCTCTGAAATACTCAGATCCATGGGCTGCCCGATCCCACCGGGAGGGCAGGAGGGGCAGTCAGGGCTCTTCCCAGGCATCATAAACGTTATGGTGAACGGTTCTAGTTCATCCACCCAGCCTGTCAGGAGGGACTCTCCATACTTAGAGGCTCAATTGAGCCTCAGTTATGCCCCAGCACTGTAAAAGGTCAAACTGGAATGAAGCTTTTAATTAAAACAGAAAAAGCACTAAAGAGACAGCGAAATGAAGCACCGGGCTTCAAGCAACACCGAGGTCACACATATCTAATGAGCTGATCAGGGATGACACGCTGGCTTTCACAGCAGAAGTCTGCACACTCTGGCAGTGCACCGACAGATAATCCCTCCTGCACGGGGGTTCAAAGCTCTGCAGGAAAAAGCCAGCACAGTGACAAAGGCTAAAAGCAGGGGACGCTGCCCCATGGCCATGTTTCCTGTCATCCAAGAACCCTATTTCACTGTTTCTTGGACATAACAGGGCAGATGGAGAAGTACAGAAGCAAATCCCAGCGAGAAAGGAAGGACAGAGATTTTAGTTGAGATCTGGATGAAGTTCTGAATGCGTTTCTCATCCTCCTCCCAAACACCCAGATACCTCCATTGATGCAAAAGTGCTTCTCTTGCTTCTAAAACCTTCCCTTGCTGATAAGAACAACCCAAAAGTGTGCAAGGGGAGGGGAAGCACGAGGGGCAGAGGGACACGGCACATCAAAGAGCAGCAGACACTCCGAGTTCTGCTCTTGGCTCTACTGTCCATCTCTTTGAGACCAAGGGCCAAATCACCACATTTCTCTGTGTCGCTTAGGATGTTAACTTAGACCCAGGTGAGGTCCACTCAGTCACCTGATAACCTGAAGTAGAAGCTGCACAGGAGGTGGCATAGAAAAAAACCTCACCACTAGCCAGATCAAGGGAGCTAAGATGTCCATCTCCATCGCTGCATAATCCCTCATTTCCCAAACGTACAGCTACGTCAAAGACCAAACTGTCCTGCTCTTACACCAAGTGAGTTCCTCTTTCCTGCATGAATCTTAAAGAATTCAGGCAGCAGGAGCAGCAGACTCCAGCCCTTGGATGGCTGGAGGCAACCAGTGCACTGCACCAGCCTGTGATTCTTCTAGAACCACTTCAACCCACAACACCAAAGTGAAGGAGGTAAGTACTCTGCCAAAATACAACATCTTTCAAACAAAGTAACTGCACTAAAATGTGCTCTTTTATTTTCACTCTGGGCTCCCAAAGCATTTCCATTCTCTCCCTGAATGGTAACAGGCATAAAAATTAAATATAAATTCTCCAACAAAAAGCGAAACACACCGAAGGGTAATAAATCACGGGGGCTGGATGGCATTCAGAGGAAGCTGGGCGAAGAAATAAAGGGTGAAATGGCGTAGATGGTGACTAAGATATATCATAGACCCTTAAAAACCCAAGACTCATCCTCAGGGCAGGGGACGCACCACAATGGGCTGAATTTTGATGAAGCAGCAAAGGAAACTTGCCCAGCAAAGTGGTGGGGCTGGTAAGTGGTGCTCGTGGTCCTGCAGAGCTCAGAGCACAGCAAATATCACCCCAGCATCACGCTCACACCCCCACCTTGTGTGGGGATGAAGATCCCAATGAAAACATCTTCTAATTCCCCCAAAGCCACAATTCTGTCCTGGTTCTAACCACCGAGGTCTGAAAATCTGCAAACAGAAAGTCTGCTCTGAGGTTTCTAATGTATTTTGCACAAAACCAGAGACTAGCTCTTCTTGCTCGCCCAAAGGGGGGTACCCGTGGGGCTGGTGCTGCTCCTCTTGCTCCACAGGACCCACGTGCCAAACATAAGCTGTTGTACTGGAACTGGTGGTAGGATCGATTGGGGACTCCAAAGCCATAGAATCATAGAATGGTTTGTGTTGGAAGGGACCTTAAAGCTCATCCAGTCCCAACCCCCCTGCCAGCAGCAGGGACACCTTCCACTAGACCAGGTTGCTCAAAGCCTCATCCAGCCTGGCCTTCAACACTTCCAGGGAGGAGCAGCCACAGCTTCTCTGGGCGACCTGGGACACTGTCTCACCACCCTCACAGCAAAGAATTTCTTCCTCACATCTCATCTCAATCTCCCCTCTTCCAGTTTAAAGCCATTATCCCTCACCCTATCACTACCTGCCCTTGTCAAAAGTCCTTCCTCAGCTTTCTCGTAGGCCCCTTCAGGTTCTGGAGAAGTAAAGAGAGACCAGCCCAGTGCTGCACTATGGGATATACACATTTTTGAGCAGCAGCTATCACGGACTGGATGTTCTCCCATCTGATGACCCAAGATGCTTACATCGACATTTCCAGTAACCTGAAACACTCCCTGGGGCATCATGCAGAAGCACAATATTCTGGAAACGCTATATCAGCCCCGATTTTCTTCTGATAAACACTATCACCTTTAATTTTGCAGGCACCTCCTACTTCATTAAACTTAAAGATCTTGCTCTCCAGGGGTTTCCTCCTCAACTGGGGCAGGAAATGAAAAGACAGAAAATGCAATTTAATGGGGGATGAAGCTTCATCTTTACGCTGCCTATCATAATTACGTGTCATTTAAAAACGAGCGTGGAGCAGGTGTGAAATGGCACCAGCTCCGGATGCACATAAAAAAAAAGAAGGTTGATGCCAGCAGCACGTCTCGGCAAGAATCAGATGGTGCAACTTGAAAACTCCTTTTGTCTTTGGCTTCTTTCTTTCTTTGTTCCCTTAAACTTCTCAGAAAAAGAATCCTTTTAGAAACGTGAGAGAAGAAATGACGTGGTGGTTTGAAAGAAAAAGGTCATTTCAGCATCATGCGCTGGAGCACAGCAACAGTCCCTGCAAAATGTGGGGCAAGGCTGGTGTCGGTGTAGAGGACAAGCAAGTGGAGGTACATCAGTGCAGCCTTCATGAGACACAGGGATGGTGGTGCTCAATCTGCTGCTCCTGCTTCTTCCTCTCTGGGCATCACTTTGCCTTCCCTTGCTCTCCTGGATAAAATATCTGTCTGGGTTTTATGCTTGCAGGTGAGACCTGAGTGCTCCACTATAGAAGGGACCTCAAGGTGCTGAAGTTTGCTCTGGGAGTTGAGTTGGGTGGGAGAGGGTTTCTGCTTCCCCTCAGGTCACCCAGCCTCTTTCTCTATGCTCCAGCACCAGGAGGAACAAAGTGATTAAACACTTTTGTCAAGTTAATATTGAGGGTTTCAGTCGACCTTCAGCATAGAGCAGAACCAAGGAAGAGCAAGGAGAGCTCTGCAGATGGGTTATGCTGCTCACTTGGAGCTGATCACCAACACAAGATTGTTATAAGTAAAAGGAGACCTGGAGTTCAGCTTTTGTGCTGCTTGAGAGTCTTCATGGGATTTAGGGCAGCTCAGTTGGCTCAAGCCTTCCCAAAACAGCTTCCACCACTGAGGCTTTTCCATCTGAAGAAGCCCAAAATCAGATTCATCACGTGTCCTATGTAATCTGGTGTATTTTTACCTGCTTTGTCAGGGGGGTTGGACTAGATGATCTCCTGAGGTCCCTTCCAACACCACCATTCTGTGATTCTGTGTCCTTCCATGCTGAGGTCTCCTCCGACATGGGCTTTCCATGTGGGCTGGGAAATTGGACCTGCTTGTGCCTCAGCCCCTTTTCTGCACAAGGGCAGTTTTGGCCCTTGTCTGCCCTCCGTGGCCCTTCCAAACATTTGGGTGAGTGTCACCTCAGTGCCAGGACAGACCAACCAGAAATGTGGAGAAACCAAACAATTTGACTTCAAAACAAGAGCAGAGCAGCTCAGCTTGGAGTGTGAGCAGTCCCAGGCTCCTGCTTGGTTGGTCTTGACAGGATTGTACATTCCTGC
>NW_010323564.1:0-10619 GCF_000700745.2 Antrostomus carolinensis | reverse complement strand
GCTGAAAAAGAGATGCCTGGAATGTGAGCAGAGCAGAGATCTCTCCTCTCTGTGCCTTTCTGGATGGCATCGGGAACCCCCTGGGCTGAAACACTGCCCGTTTTTCTAACATCTGCCTTTTCTGTACTTCCAGCCATGGGAGACAGAACAGAGAGGAACTCAGTGCAACCCCATTCAACTGATGCACTTCCATTAGCAGTTGCCTGGCGTTGTCAAAACCCTGCTCCTATATTCTGATGCTAATTCACATCCTTCCACTTTAAGCAATACACCAGTTTGACTTTAGTCTCCCAGTGCTCCTTGAACGTCATCTTTTCTCCGCAGAGAATCAATATTCAGATCCTCTAATTGGAACTTATCTGCTCAGCCAACCTTGGGCGAGGTTTGTTTAGCAGCTGAGCATTTACCAGATGCTTTTACCAACTGAACCAGCGGAGCCAAACTTTGGTGCAGAAGCTTTTAGGCAGAGATGATGCCCACGGCGCGTGCCAGGAGCCAGCTCTGCTCCCTCCCCTCTCCCACACAGTCCTGCCCCTCCAGCCACGCAGCCGTGGGAGGCTGGTGGCAAGATGTGCCTTGCCCAAGGCAGGCAGCCCAGAGTATTTTCTGTAATGAAGATAGGAAACCCTAAACCACGTCCCAGCCCAGGATGGGATGAGGGACAGGTCAGCTTTCCTCTTCCACTTCAAGGGGCAAAGCCACAGCTCCCCATCGCTTCTCGTTTTAAATCACAATGTCTCCATCTTCTGCCTGTAAATTCTTTCCTGCTGCCAAAAGGTCACGAGGCCAGTTGGAAAGCTATTTTTCATAACTTTGCTAATCTGGAGGCACCTCACTGCCTCCTCCCACCAGGAAAATGCTGACAACAGAACTAATCAGTGGCCAGCAGGACTATGGGGTGGGTAAGGCACTGCGGGCAGCACTGGCCTTTCAAGTACCAGCCAGAAATTCAGGAGATGCAGGAGCAGTTCCTGGCTCTTCCCTGGACTCCCTCCATGCCCCTGCGTTCCAGCTCCGTGCCTCAACCTCACCTCTACTAACCCAGGCTGATAACACTTCCCACAGTTGGTCATGCAGATAAAACAATTTCTCTTTAGGAAATAATCTATTACTGTGGGCACAAGAGCTTGTTTAGAATCAAACCAGATATTTTTTTCCTTTGCATCATCACTGGCTTTAGAGGAATGAAGCCAAGAATGTCTGTAACTCGCCATGTCTAGGGCTGAGCTTTTTATTAGATTTGTGCATTTTCTGAATAACCTCCCACAGCCCAGGCTGAGTGAATGACACCGACTGTCTGTGATGAAGTTCAGGAGTGTCCCTCTGAACGGGCTCAGAGGGGCACTGACATGGGTCTCGGCTGGAAGCCCAGCCTGTTTCAGTCAAGGGGGACAGATCACACCTTGATGAGCTCAGCATCTGCAGCCATCAATACAAAAAGCACAGCAAGGCATCAAACCCATGCTCAGCTCCAGGATTGTCTCCCATCACCTGCTGCCAGTTTGGGTCAATAAATAGCTCTAAGGAACAGCAGCTGCCCAGTACCCTCCCCAAAATGACTCAGACTTTCCCAGGTGGAAGGGCTGGGCCCTCAGGGTTTCCACCCAGAGCAAGGTGGGTTCACCAGGGATTGCTTGAGCACCATCTCCCTCCCCCAGGATTTTACCAAGCTCTGAACCAAATTGCTTGATGAAAAGTCTTCCTGAAGGCGTGCCACATCTACACACCCAGACTGACAACGGCATCAGCACACATATTTCCCAAGCCTGGGTGTGTTTTGCACCGTTGCTCAAAGTTGCAGATAGCCCAAGGCAAAGGGATGCAAAACACCCTGACCAAGGTCCACCCCAGGCCAGGGGATGCTCCACATCAAGAGGTAGATCAGGAGGGGCTCCACTCCTCACTCAGCTTTTGTCATCACCTGGATGGATGAGATCCACTCCTGATGAGTGGACATCAACGGACCATCATTCATCTTAAAAATTAAATTGTAGACTTGCAGACTGTCCCTAGTTTGCAGTAGGAGCACAGCCATCACCTCGGAGCTCAAGCTGCTTTGCTCTTCATCACTGGTCCAGCACTGCCAGCACTGCCCCTGCCTGTGGCAGCGGCTGGAGGGAGCTGAGACCCATTCCAGCCCCTGGACATCCCCCACAGCATCTCAGTTCAGCTGCCCTCCAAACAATTCCCAAGAAGTTGGGACAAACCCAACTTGGAAACAGAATGAAAAACACCTCAACATCCCCAGCCAGTGATGGTTCCTCCCATCTATGAAACACAGAGAGGGGCTCAGCTACCAGGGCAAGAGGTGTCTGCTGAAGCACAGCACACCGGGAGCCCCGGACATGGAAGGAGAAGGAAAGAGAAACTCTAAGCCACCTGTCAGAACTTCCACAGTGAAGAGAACTGGTTCATACACATTTATCCCCACACTCAATTATCAGCTCATTCTAGTGTTTGATTTTCCACAACTCTGGTCCAGCAGACCTGCCCTTGTTCTGCTTCATTCTGCCTCTCTCATTCATTTATGTTTCTATTATCCAGCCCCTAAATCATTTTTAATAGCTTCTTCACTCGCGTGCCCTCCTGTCTAATTCCAGCCCCATCAGCACAAGGCAGGTTACGGACACAAAGAAGCTGACATTTCTCTTTTGAGTAATTTGCAGTGGATTCTTGCCTGTTTGATGCACTTAGTTTGTTCTCTGTGCTGATGTCACATTACTTATCATTAACTATTGTTATCTGTTACACACAGTCCTGTTGAGATAAAGGTGAGTGTGTGACCCCCCAACAGTGCTTGTTGCTGCCACGCTCTAAAGCCAATTTGTCGTTCTCTCCTTTCAATGTTCTCATCTTAGTTTCAATCAATTCTTTTTCCATTAATTCAGGCACAGTAGAGAGCCAGTAAAAAATGCAAAACATCTCAGCTGTTCAGCTCGACACTCGGACAGGAAATTCTTAATTTGGGTAGCACTGGTTGCAGAGGGAGGTCAGGTAATATTGCCCAGGCAAACCCAGCAGCAGCCTCTTATTAAGGAACACTATGGCTACCCCCAAAATACACACATATTTCTGCTTTAACTGAAAACCAGCGAAGCCTCGTGCAGCATGCAAAGCCTTCTCCTGGACAGGTCTGCAGCGGGACCACAGTGTCAGCCCACATCACCCTCTCTTGGCAGAGGACAAGAAGGGCAAGCTCAAGTCATTGTCACAGAACCCCAGACTGGATTGGGTTGGAACAGACACCAAAGCTCATCCAGTCCCAACCCCCCTGCCAGCAGCAGGGACACCTTCCACTAGACCACGTTGCTCAAAGCCTCATCCAACCTGGCCTTCAACACTTCCAGGGAGGAGCAGCCACAGCTTCTCTGGCCAACCTGGGACACTGTCTCACCACTCTCACACCAAAGAATTTCTTCCTCACATCTCAATCTCCCCTCTGCCAGTTTAAAGCCATTATCCCCCACCCTGTCACTCCCTGTCCTTGTCAAAAGGCCCTCCTCAAATTTGCCAGAATGGAAGCACGTGGCAGTGCTGATCCATCTTCCCTGGGACCACTGAGCAGCTGGACTCACACAAGCCTGCTCACACCAAGTAAAACCTACACCTGCATCTGCTCAGTCTCACTTTTCAATCTCTTTGATCAAATAAGCACCCCTCTGCCACCCCTGTGTCATGCTTCCCGCGGTGGCACCCGTGATGTGGGGACGGGACACAGGGGCACCCTGGCTGGGACTCACTCCCAGCACCCCTGTACCCCACCTGCCTTGGGGCACCTCAACAGGCTGAAACAGCATCTCCCTAGTACCGAGTACGGGCGTTGCAGGCTTGCTAGCCATCAGAAAGCAGCCTTTGATCTTGAGTGGCTCTCCCAGGGAACAAGGTGGTCATACAACCTCACAGGGACACATGTCAGTGTGGCATCAAAAACAAACCCCAGGACATTTAGTCTGGAGCACCGGATGGCCGGGAGCCTTCACAATTCCTGGGTCATCTCACCCCAGCAGCCACTGGGATGAGGAGCAGGGCTGGTGGCCCCCAGTGCCTTCTAAAATCTATTTTACTACTCGGCTGAAGCCCGTGAGTTTTTACGCCTCCATTCAGCAAAGTGCTTCAGCACATACTTAACTCCAAGCAGGCAAATAGCCTTAATTACATCAAGGGACCTGTTCAGAGCTCAAATTGAAGTCAATGCCCAAGCGAGCATCTGACTTCAGTGCAGAAGGAGGAAGGAAAGAAGATGGTGAGGAGATGAGCCCCACCAAGCTGGTGACAAGGACCAGAGTAGAGATGCTCAGATGGGGCAGGAGGTTCCAAAAGCTGGATGAGTTAAAGGCTCAGCTGGCTGAAAAAGTGGATTCGGCTGCACGAGAAGAAACAGATGCAAAGATGGATTCAGCACGACTGAAACTACCGCACAATAAAACTCCTGCTCGTTACAGCACTTGCCAAATGGAAGAACATTTGATCATTTATTCAAAGTGACATTTAATTTTGCATTGCGCTAAATCATTTTGTACTTTTCAATAAAAGAGAATAAACTCCCACCTCTCAGGAAAACACAAAGAAATACTGCATTTTGCTGAATGTAATCAAGTGTTGGGGTTTCTTCCTCCCCTTCTTTGCATCTGAATGAGATAAAAGATAGAAGGGAATAATCATATTGGGCCCCCTCAGTTCTAGGCTCAAGGAGAAGAGTGTGGTTCACACTGTGCTGAACCTGCCCCAGCCCAAGGGTATCAGAATACTTGTGTGACCAGCACATGCAGCCCTGGACCAGCACACACAGCGCGGTTCAGAATCCCAGAATGGCCTCAATTGGAAAAGACCTTTAAGCTCATCCAGTCCAATCATGAACCCAACACTGACAAGTCCCCAACTAACCCATGTCCCTCAGCACTATGTCTACACCACTCTTCAATCCCTCCAGGGATGGGGACTCCACCACTGCCCTGGGCAACCCCTTCCAATGCCTCAGAACCCTTTCAGCAAAGAAATTCTTCCTCACATCCAACCTCAGCTGCCCTTGGTGCAACTTGAGTCCATTTCCTCTTGTCCTGTCCCTTGTTCCTTGGTTGAACAGACTGACCCCACCTCTCTCCACCCTCCTTGCAGGGAGTTGGAGAGAGCAGAAGGTCTCCCCTCAGTCTCCTTTTCAAAGGTTGGTTCCTGCTCCATGCTGACCTACAGAGACCCAGAGACACACGCAGGGCAGAAGCCCCTGCACTGAACAGTTTCAGTCCATACCTGACCCTTGGGTCCCTGCCTTGTAATCATGGACCAGTGTGCACACAAGGGCTCCTCTACCCTTACATTGCTGCATCTCACAGAGATGCCTTCCTCATCCTTTCTTGAAGGCTCTTCTCAAAGACTCTTATTCAACACAACCATCAGTAAACTCCCAAGCAAACAGATATTGACATCACCAGTCCTCAGCTGAGCTACACTGGTACGAGCAGGAAGAAACTGCACTCCCACCCTCCCCTTTTCTAAATCGGGACATGGAGAAGGGCGAGAGTTGGCTTCACACGTTTAGAAAGGTATGAGAAAACACAGGTCCCCTCTGGCTTTGGGGACAGGGTGTCCTGCAGCTAAAAATACAGAGACAAGCCAAAAAGTCAAGGCTAGCAAGAGGCATTAGTAGGGTGACCAAAGACAAAAACAGAGCTTGTTTATTTATGTAGCCAGTGACTATCCAGCAAGAGAGACTGAAGGCTCCGCACACATGCTGCCTGCGTGACGGACAAGCTCCTGCCAGCTGGAGGAGTCCAATTTCTCATGCAGACACAGGGGTTCCCTCTCCCCTTCCCTCGCCGCAGGCTCACGCCTTTCTTGCAATTATTTTTAGCTACTGCATGAAGCTGGGTAACATGCAGGAACAGAGGAAAACAGCAAGGGATGGAAATCACCGCTCTGGTGAAGGCTCTTCCCCTTGCCACCACAATAAGGAGCTCAGGACCCAAGTCTCATCAGGGTCTGTACTGAAACCTGTCCTGAGTTTGTGGGATCCAAGATGAAGATCTCTCCCTGAGGTTCTATCAGCAGCTTGAGTTGGGTGGGAGATGTCCTCTGCCTGCTGCAGGACTAGGCTGTTCTGTGCTGCTCAAAGTCCTCCCATCACACCTTCCTCAGGGGTCCTGCCCTGCATCTGCTCCTCTGCTCCAGATGGGTTTTGATTGATTCTTCACCAGCCCAAAAGGAGCGGAGGGAAAAGGTCCATTGCCAAAAGCAGTGGGATACAACTTCAAGGTGGGACAGCTGGCAGGTGACAGTCCTAAGGGACAGGGATGGTCCTTGAGCCCACTCCAAAATAGCCACGTCCCAGGCAGTGGATGGCCATGGCTGGTAAGACACAAGCATCAGC
Organism: Antrostomus carolinensis; assembly: GCF_000700745.2. Lineage (NCBI taxonomy): Eukaryota > Metazoa > Chordata > Aves > Caprimulgiformes > Caprimulgidae > Antrostomus > Antrostomus carolinensis. Next base: position 4,255 of record NW_010323564.1, on the reverse strand, counting down.
CACACAGGAATGAAGTGTCCCCAAGACCTGGGCAAGGGGAACAGCTAGGCCATTTGGTTATTAGCCTTGCCCCAGGAAGGTGCCATCCCTGCCACGAGTTTTGTCTGCACCAAAAGTCCTTCAGTACAAAAGGGCAGGAAGACACAAATACGCCTGAAGGAGCATTCTGCTGTGCTTGGGACAGCATCTCCCACTGACCGATTTCTCTGCAGCAGCCACTGCATGTGTACCAGTATATACCAGTATACCAGTGCTTATCAGGAGTACCTGGGCTGACCTTACTTGAAGTTTAACTGGGATGGAAGTTGTGATCTGTAAAGCTTTCTTCTCCTGTTCTTCTCAAAGGTCTCCAAGCTTGAAAAAAGAATGTTGCAAAAGGCCATGATAAGATTAAAAGTTTTCTGAGCCTGATTTTGCTCCTGTCTCACTCAGAGGAGTCTGGGTGACTACCAGGAAAGCCCAAGAACAGAAGTACAGATGAGACCCTGGGGAGAGCTGCTTGGCAGAATTCTTTTCTCCAGCAACACCTGTGAAGTTTCATTTACCAAGGTTAAACAGAGCCCTGCCAGAGCCCAGCGGGTGTCGGGAAGCAGCAGCTGGAGGGCTGCAGGGAAGACGAGGCATCCTGCTCACTGTCAGCTACATTTAGAACAGCAAATCTGGAGCTAATTGGACTCAAGAAGCTTTCAGAAGTCTGGCCATGAGCAGCAAAACGTATGGAGCAATACATCAAGAGCCAGGGGCTGGGCAGGGTACGACCTATCACCCAGGACAGACATGATTTAACAATGGCCAGGTATAAGTGATGCCAAGGACAGGTGATCTTCCACTGGTGACTGAACCCTTGGACTCATTTTTGTAGTGAGACACATGTGCTTCCCACTAGCCTTGAGGCCAGCAAGACAGAAGCCAGTGAAGCATCTTTATGGCCTGAGAAGACATCAGGTCAACCCCTTCTCTTGGGCCACCTCTGTTAGAAACCCAGGCACAGCCAACACTTTGTCTCCCCGCAGTGAAGCATCCTCCGTAGAACGCCGCGGGTGTTACAGCACACAGGGAGGCACGTCCTTCTGGGTCAGGGTCCAAGAGAGCTCTGGCCCAAGAGGTCACAGCTCATGTTGGTGCCAGCTCCCAGGGCTGTGACCCTTCCCTGCCTGGAGCAAGACGCGTGGCATGACGTGATCCCAGCTGCTGCGAGCTCAGGCATCAGCCCTTCTGGCAGGGAGAACATCTCCTCAGCCCCCAAATTATAGCTGGATCCTCCATTTCTAGCAAATCCACCTGTGCATCACCTCCAATCCAAATCCTGATGGGCTTGTTCATCCAGAGACTGTCAGGCCTCTCTTCTCCTCCCATCCCACCGGAGCTGTGTGGCCACATTCCACCTGCTCAGGCTGGGAAGTCAAACATCCCCACCAGTCCAACTCAGGGATCAACAGTGCAGATCAACAATGATCCGCATCGGAATTTAATTCGCATTCCAGAGCTAACACCTGCCAAAGTGCCACGAGCACTTCTGTGACAAATACCTGACATCTCATCCAAATGATCCTACTGACTGCGATGCTTTTGGGGAGCTTCCTGGGGAACCTCAGAAACGCAGGGCTGAGACATGGCAAATTCAGGGCCGTGCAGCCTCCAGCCCATGGTCCAGAGGTCCATGCAGGGAGACGAGAAACCCCAACAACCTCACATATCCAAGTATTTAAATAAAGACACAAGACAGGAGGTTTGCTTTCTTGGTTACAAGTTCAAATGGTTGCAGCCAACAGAGCTCAGCTCCTCTCGGCAAATCGCTGACACCAAGATGCCACCACTAAAAACACTCCAGCAGCACCAAGAGGAGCCTCTGAAACCACACGCCAGGCTGAGCTTTCCATACAGGGCTCTTCAATTCAATTTGCCTTACTTCATTAACCTCAATAGATTTACACCCAACACCAGCACTGAAAAAAAAAAAAAAATTAATTATCTATCTATCTATTTAACCTCAGTGCCCTGGTATTATTCCCTCTGTGGCTCCCCTCTGATATCTGAATTCTTGCAGACCTGCCAGAAACATGGGCCCAGTCTCCATGCTGTAGGACAATCTTCCTCCTGCATCCACCAAGGTAAGGGAAGGATAAAGTCAAAGCTGCTTTCACAAGAGTGATTTCAGCAATAAACTACTGCAAAAATATTAATAGAAAACTCCAGACCTGTAGGTGCAGCTGTTCCCTCCACATCTTGCACTCGATTACACCTGGGGAGACCTCACTGTGGCCTTCCAGGACTTGAAAGGAGCTTAGAAACAGGAGGGAGAGTGGCTTTTGACATGGGAAGATAGTGACAGGACAAGGGGAAATGGTTTTAAACTAAGAGAGGGGAGATTTAGGTGAGCTATTAGGAGGGAATTTTTCACCCAGAGGGTGGTGAGGCACTGGCCCAGGTTTCCCAGACAAGTTGTGGATGCCCCATTCCTGGAGGCATTCAAGGCCAGGTTGGATGAAAGCCACAGATCTCCAGGGCAGGATAAATATTTTTTTGTGCTACTATGGTGTCTGAGAGCAGACCATCAAGTAGATCTGACATGAAAATGAAGCAAAGGCACTTTTGCTGCTCTGCCACCGCTGAGCTCCAGACACAAAGTCCATTAAATCCCAGTGCAGTGGCCGCCTGGTCGTGGTGCACAGACCACAGTCCCTCAAAGCTTTGGCCAGTTGGGAGGGTCCCTTCTCACCCCCATTGTACAGAGACACCTCTTGAGCACCTACTTACAGAAGAGTCAACATTTCCAATGTTGGAAGCCACACAAGACCCATCTTGGCCACATCGACCTCCCAGGGAGGTCCACAGGAGCCAGTACTTGCACAGCTCCAGCCGGAGAGGTAGATATTAGTTCTGTACTAAATTGGTTGCTTTGCTGTACACAAGCAATTTGTTTGTTTGGTTTTAATGAAATGGGTGTATCATTATGATTAGGCATAGTCGTTACATTCAGCCTTTAATTAGATTTGTGTAATTAGAAATTCATCGAGTTATTTCACGCAGCGGAAAAAATATCGCTTGGATGAGGTTCTAAGAGACATGGACAGATTTCTCTGAAGCTCCCAGAGCTGACTGATAATCTGAAACAAATTACATCTTCGATCTCGAGACCTTCACAAGGTGTGCATAATGCTGAACTTCTGGCAGATTTTGCATGGCTAAGAGGTAGAAATCAGGCAAGAGCAAGTGGAAAATATCATCACCAGTTCCTATCTGTATTTTCTTCTCCTGATAAGATACTCACTTGCCCAGCTGGGAGGTTGATACTGCAGCTTCTGGTGCTGCACTGGAGGCACCAGCCCCAAACATCTGGCCAGGTTCATGGTGATGGATGGGGCCAGGAGGAGGGAATGTCCCCAAGTCATCATTGTGACTTGGCCACAGGAACGGGACACTCGGGGCCTACAAGAAAGCTGGGGAAGGACTTTTCATAAGGGCAGTTAATGACAAAACAAGGGGAAATGGGTTTAAGCTGAAAGAGGGGAGGTTTAGATTACATATTAGGAAGAAGTTCTTCACTGTGAGGGTGGTGAGACACTGGAACAGGCTGCCCAGAGAAGCTGTGGCTGCTCCTCCCTGGAAGTGTTGAAGGCCAGGCTGGATGAGGCTTTGAGCAACCTGGTCTAGTGGAAGGTGTCCCTGCTGATGGCAGGGGGGTTGGAACTGGATGAGCTTTAAGGTCCCTTCCAACCCAAACCGTTCTATGATTCTATGATTCATATACCAAATGCAGAGAAAGTCATTTGGAGAAAGCCTAATGGGTTGGAAGGCTTTAGAAAAAGACCAGACAGGCAGATGGGGGTGCAGAGCCATGTGACTGGGATCCAGCTCCACTGCTGCACCAGCTGGGAAGCATCAATGGGAAGTAGCAACCAAGTTGGTTGCCCATTTTTGCCTTGTTTATCCCAGCAAATGAAAGCTGAAATGTGACACAGCTGCCTTCCACAGGGGCAAGCATCAGGTCAGATGGAAAATCATCTGAGCTAAAGGAGAGGCTGCCACATGGAGAAACGGAGAATGGATGCTCAAGCAATAAAGCCCTCAGAGACCAGCACAGAGGGGCTGTGCTGACTCGCCATCTCCTCCCAAACCAAAGCTGCTTGTAAGAAAAAAAAAAAACAAAACCATAGTTGTTTACATTTGGGGTCGTTCATGAGTGGTTATGAGACAGAAAAACCAGACTCCCCAAGTTGGGTACTCTGTGAGGGTGGTGAGACACTGGCACAGG
>NW_010323563.1:0-8843 GCF_000700745.2 Antrostomus carolinensis | reverse complement strand
AACTATCCATTTCAGAGCAGGTGAGCAAGATGACGGAGATGAAACAAGAACACAAGCTCAGATGCTTTAGAACAAACCGCTGGGAACACAAAGGCAAAGCTGCATCGTGTTAAAATTCAAGACTAATTTAAAGTCTTGTTCCTTAGCGCAAAAGCTGGAAACACGCCCAAGCGAAGGGAGGAAAGGGGGGGAGGCAAAAATAATAAGCAGGCCAATTGTATATTTCTCCTAGAAATTCCATGTCAGAACGTAGCTCGCCACTCGCACTCGCAGGCTCCAGTTTCAATAAATCAACACAGCGTGCAGGGTAACAGTAGCACGAGTCTTTCTCTCTTCCCATAATACACCCAGGTAAAAATCACCGCGAAGCCAAAGAACAAAATGCCCATTCTTCCTGGGGCTTGGCAAGGGGACAAATGACTTTCTGCACCTCTCTGTGTTGAAGAACTAGTTATTAAATACAGCCTAAGCTGCCTTGCCAGCTGTACTTAAAATCGAGGACAAAAAATAAAGCCAAAGGCGACTGTCCGCAAGAAATTGGGAGAGCGAAAGAGAGATGTGAGGATGAGGCCACCCCCACGCACAGCTCTGCCCACTCAAGTATTTAAATAATTTGGATTTAGTAATGCAGAGCAAAACCATCCGGCTCCCTTAGAACCACTGCCTCATTTTTTTTGCCAATAATTTACATATTATTCCAACTGTCTCAGCCCAGTCCTGAGCATCTCGCTGCCAAGACAGAGCAAACAAGAAGGTGAGAGTGAGCTCAGAGCTGTCCCGTTTGCTCATCCCAAATGTGTTTGCACAAAAATAAATAAATAAATAAAAATTATATCCCAGTATTTTTGTTTGGATAGCAGTTTTGTCCATGGCTGGGACTCAGTTATGCTGAATGCCATGGAAATACAGAGGAAGTGAGAGATCAGAGTAGAAAGTCTAATAAAGACACAACATAACTTAAGGGAGGAAAGGAGGACCAAAAAAAGGTGACGTGGTTAAAATGCTCTATTAAATCAATGTTCTATTAAATCAATGTTCTATTAAATCAATGTTCTATTAAATCAACGCTCTATTAAATCAATTCTATGTTAAATCAACGCCATTGGCCAGGGCAGAAGAGGGGTCTCCCCATCCTGTGGTCCCCCCGCCTACACCACCTCCCCTGTAATGACATTTCATGCCACTTCTGCTACGACTCATTTTACATTTCCTTTATAATCCCACTCCTTTGCGAGCCATAACTTCATTACCAGACGGCACCAGGAGCTGAAACGCGAGGCAGGAGTTATCTCAGAGGATGGAGGACAGAGCCCTGAGCTCCCACCAGCTGCCAGGAGGGAAGAGCCAGGGTTTGTCACCAACCTTTTCTTTTCTAACTCAGTGCCAAGAAGGGGAGAGCTGGTGGGAGGAGAAAATATCTACAGAAACTTTCAAAACATCAGATTTCTTTGGGTTTTTTTTTTTTTTTCCTGCCCCTGAAATTTGAATTTTCAGAAAGTCTCTTGGCACATGGGCACATGGAAAGAACAAAATAATTTCTTATCTAGAAAAACGTGGTTTATAACAATCCAAACCAGAACGTGCCAGTGGTCATTGGGTCCAAACCCCTGAATCACCTCTGGAAACCTCTCCTGAAAGCCAGGTACAAGTAGAAGATGTCCCACAACCATGACTCTATGCTGCAGAAACCCAGCAGGGAAAAACAAAGACTTGACAATCAGAGTCTACCATAAAAAAAAGAAATAAAGCCACAGACTTGTCCTTTTGGGGGGCAACAGAAAGCAGCGTGCCACGCAGAGGTAATTTTGGATTTTCCATCACATTCTTCAGCATTTCTGCACAGAGGCAAACTTTCCCCGAATAACCCCTCAACTATTTGTTGTTATTGAATTACATCTTTAGCTTGCCACATAAAACACCTTTGAGACTTGGTGCCTTCCATAAAATATTTCAGAAGTAAGCTTCTCGCCCACACAAGCAGCTCAGTGCATTAACAGTATGCACCAACCCAAAAAGAGTTGCTCGACCCTCCTTATTAGTGATTAACGTGCTGGTGAACTAATTAAAATAAAATTAACAAATAAGTAAGCCAGAAAATAAAATTTTTTAACAGCCTTTGCCATTGAAACATCTATAGTTCACCACAGCCAGCAATTTCTTTCTATATTTAGGGAAAAACTAAGTGACGAACCGCTCACTGTTGCTTCACGTGAAGCTGGTGCCCACGTTCATGACCTCGTACTCCCAGGGATTAGAAGAAACATGGAAACCTGGGAAGAGCAGCCAACTTCAGAGAGCACCCAGAGCCCTCCCTGGGTCAGCTGGACTGGAGAGCTGGAGGAAATGTTACAGAAAAAGGTGGACAGGGATAATTTTAATATAAATTACCAATTTATAAAATTGGGATCACTTCAGTTCAACGAGGATGACACTTCACCATCTGTCACCAACTTTGAGGAGATGCTGTGAACGCAGCTGAGCTCATGTCACCCCAGCCCCTCTCCCACATCCCCCTGACAATCCCTCCCCTCTCTGCTGAACTCTTTTTAACATTTCCTTGCCTCCCTGCCAATGTACGGATCAAAACTACCCAAATAATCTTCTCCATAAAACCATCACTGCGGTGGATCTTACAGACTTTAATTATTTGAAAGCAATCCCATGTGAATAAAGAAATAAACCAGAATTTTTCCAGTTAAAAAATAATAATAAAAAAGACTCTATAGACTTATCCCAGAGCAGAAGTTCTCAATATGGAGCGCACATGAAACTCATTTCTGATGTTCCCTACCAACAGGGAGACCTTCTGGCTCTGTGCAAGTCCCTTGGAGGAGGGTGGAGAGAGGTGGGGGTGGGTCTGTTCAACCAAGGACCAAGGGACAGGACAAGAGGAAATGGCCTCAAGTTGTGCCCAGGGCAGTTGAGATGGGATGTGAGGAAGAATTTCTTTGCTGCAAGGGTTCTGAGGCATTGGAAGGGGTTGCCCAGGGCAGTGGTGGAGTCCCCATCCCTGGAGGGATTGAAGAGTCGTGTAGACACAGTGCTGAGGGACATGGGTTAGTCGGGGACTTGTCAGTGTTGGGTTCATGGTTGGACTCGATGAGCTTCAAGGGCTTTTCCAGTCTGGGCAGTTCTGGGATTCTGGGATTCTCTAAAACCTGAACAAGCATCTACACAGGTTCTTGACCCCGTGGACCAAAGTACAGAACTGTCCTGCAGTTTCACACACATTTGCTCCCAGCTTTTTGGAAGTCTGCACCACTCCCAGATGCTACAACCTACACCTGGAACACGCAGAGCAACGACCCAGTCCTGCCTCTGTTCTAAAGCACTAAGGGCTAAAGTAATTCTGCATAAACTTCTCCAACAGTCCACCTTGACTCCAAAAGGACTGAACTCCAAAAACGTGATTCCAACACCCCGTTCACCTGCAGCTCATCTGAACATCCAGCTCCTCCCCAAGGCAACACAACTGGGAGGCAGGAAGAAAAAGCCATGCACAGAAGGAGCATTTTATAAGCCTGAGTTTCACAGGACACAAAGGAAAACACCATCACATTTAGATGGAGGAGGCCAAGAGCTTTGAATACAAATAAATATCTCATTCTGCCCCATGAGGACAGAGACCCCAGCAATCCACCAGCACAGCGCTCACATGGTAGGTATAATTATCATCCTTATCATAGAATGGTTTGGGTTGGGAGGGACCTTAAAGCTCATCCAGTCCCAACCCCCCTGCCATCAGCAGGGACACCTTCCACTAGACCAGGTTGCTCAAAGCTCTCCTTCCATAGTTGGAGAAAGCAGGTCTTTGACAATCTAGGAAAGTGTTATCAACCACCAAAGAGATTTGTGGAGGTTCAGGAGAATGGAAGTTAACTCACGGCAAAGGGAACTCCAGGGCAACCTGGTTATAAAATTCAGATTTGTATGAATGTGTTTTCAGCACTTTGGTTTCCACCGTCAGCAAACACTTTGAAAAGAGTCTCATTAAAAATTCACTGTTCTCCTCTCATAAGCTTTGAGGGGAAAAGCAAAGAGCATCTGACCTTCCAAACTATTTTAGGAACTGGATGAATAATAAATATAGAGAAATAATCTCAAGAAAGGGGAGGAGCGGGGGGCAAATCAGTGTCTGATGGATTCCTTTCCTGGGCTCCCAAATCAGTCACCAAAAAACCCTATCAGGAATGTGAAAATTACACTTTTTTTCTTATTCAGGTTACTTTTAAGGAGGATTCTTATACTATTAGGGACTTCTTTGTGCAGATGGTGCCAAGAGGTCTCAGCTTGCAGCAAGGAGAGCAGGAGCCTTTCACAGGTATGTGCCTAAGGTGGCCAACGCTTTCCTCAATGGGTCAATGTTTTCTGCTCGCCCCAGCGCCGTCCCTGCTGTGAGCAGCACGGTGTGTTGTTGGAGGGAACTGGATCCCTCCCCTCCTCCTGCCCTGGAATGGTTTTAACGAGGAGTGTGGTTCCCGGTGGATATGGAAAAACTAACATTGGTGGCGGCTGCTGCTGGGAGGAAAACGGATTCCTTGGAAAAAAAAACCACTCAGGCGGCTGAGTGGGATGGAGATAGGAGGAGCTTTGTACCCAGCCCTTGGTGAGGACCCACACGTACCATCTCCTCATCTTCTGCAACCACACCGGGACAATTGATGTGGTGTGATACACCTGTGTCACCATGTTCTGTGAGTTTGTGTGCTGCTGGAAACTCCTGCTGTTACTTACCCCCTGTGACTGTCCCCAGCGCTCCACTGGGAACCAGTTTGGTGATAACAGTATTTCTTCCTCAATATTGAGCATTTTCAAAGAAACTTGCTGCTCCAATAAACAGCCCATTCGTAGTACCAAATGGAAAAGACTCCAGAGGTGGGATGGAGTTGAGGAACGTCCTGTGTTTCCTGGCACTTCCTGAATCAACAATTTCATATTTGCCTCAGGACAGTCACAGCTATTTGCTGTCTCGTTTGCAAATGGGCCATGCCCGGAGCAGAAAAGAAAATTTTGGGAGGGGAGATAATAAAATACACACAAGTCAAGAACAGAAATACCTGGCTGTGGGCTTGGCTGTCTGGAGAGATCTCAAACACCTTCTAACTCTGGTTTTGCAGTGGACTAGACTCAATCCAAAGAGTCTCTTATTCGATTGCCAAGGGTCAGTGGAAGATGACAACATGTTACTTGATGTCAGAGAGGAAAGGGGCTCCAGAGCTCCCAGGAGAGCCAGCAGAACCTGCAACCTCTGTATGAGGGAATCCACTCTGGGAACTGAGGCTGGAAAGGGGATGAAGAAATGGCATTCACCATCCCAATGAAGTCGTGCCCGTGGCAGTCTGAGGGCAGATACTCCATCAGGAATAAAAGTACCAGCACACACTCAGTCCTGCTTTCAATCAGCACGTTGGCTACTAGTCAACGTTCAAAGGGAAGAGGAGAAAAGCTGTCCAGAGACACGCTGGACCATGGAGTGTTTGCAATGAGGTGACAAAAACCCAAATGAAAGTATAGCCAAGTCTTCCTGCAAGGTTGTCCTGAATGTTTTGCCAGCAGTGGTTGGGTGGCCCGTTTGAGCAAGAACAGATTAGGACAGTTTCCTTCATTAGTACCATGTTGGTTGACAGGAGAAGAGGACCTGTGGTTCTGCAGGTTTGAGAACTCTCTTGCAGAGGACACCATGACAATGTGAACCATAGCCAGCCTCCAAGGTTCTCCAGAGACCAAGAACCTCCAGAGATCAAGGGTCCCCATTCTGGCTGGACCAGGGAAGCAGAAAAGTGATGAACACCCACCTTAGAAGAAGAGGAGAAGGAACTGAAAGGGCAGGGAACCCAGCAGGAAGGGCAGGCAGATAGGGTGGCTCTCCTAAGAAGCACTGCTATATTTTAAATCTGGTTGCTACAGGATGAAGAGGCTGTAAGAGGCTCCTGTTCGGTCTGAGCAAGGTCTGTGCTCCATGGTTGAGTGGGATAATACAAGAGGGGCAGTGCAAGCGGGGTGGGAGTGGGCTGAGAGCAGTGGGAAGCACAGGAGGTGGTCTGACCTGAGCCAAGGGGAGCAGGAGGTAACCTGGTCCTGGGTATTGGGCCAGGAGGTCAGAAGAGGATCTCCAGGTGAGCCAACACAGTGGAGCAGGACAGGGGATCAGATCCAGCTCTAGGAGAAGGAATGGAGAACCAAGAAAGCAGAAGGTTTCCCAAAGCCAGCTGGATGGAGATCAGAGCCGAGGAGGCCTCAATGGCAGTCCAGTTCCTCTGGTGCAAATCTCCCACCTCATGGATGAGATCCAGGTCCTGCAGAGCTAATGAAGCAATAACTTTTTCCAAAAACAAGAAATGTTGAGAACACGGGTGTAGAGGGCGGCTGGAGAGCAAAGGCGTGAGGCAACCGCTCGCAGAGACCAGCAGCTCCTCCCTAAGGTTTGCTTTGTCCAACAGCAACCTCTGAATTTCATCTCTCGTGGCTTCTCTCTAAATCAAATTGCAACGTCAAAGTCCAAATATAAAAACCAGCTGAGCAATTTGGGCATAAACACCCCCAAAATGCCCGTGTGCACCAGCCTCCAGCTACAGAGACTCGGGGGATCCCCATAAGCAGCAGGATTTTGCTCCTCATTTCAAAAGGTTTTTGAGCTTTTCTCATCCTTCTGTGGTGCTGCACATCAGGCACCTCTGACCACAGGGCAGGATATCTGCTGCTGAAATGGAAAACAGCAACTGCTGAAGAGAAGGAGGAACTATAGAAAGGAAGTCAGAATAACTGTGATTTTTAAAAAGTGTCTAAATACAAATGAAATGGCCATAAATGTTCATAAGAAGAAACTAAACAACTAAATTCTAAGTACGTGATATCCATGTGTTGTTGTCCTGTGATTGCATTGGTATTATTAAAGCAATATGAATCTAATAGCTTCTCTGGAGGAAAAAGGCAAGAAGGTTGTACATTGGGGAAAACACTCTTCCATATGGGACAGCTTCTTCTCCCTGCTCCCCTCAGAGCCCTTCTCCCATCATAATGAGAGTGAGGAACCCACCCGTGTGCACCAGCACCCCAAAAAACCACACTGTGATCCAGCCTGAGACTGGGGAAAGTGGGGGAAAAGAGGCACCAGACCTGCAAGAGAGAGGGACTGCTGGTGACCACTGGTTTTGTGCTTTAATTTTAGGGTCTTCATGGTGAGAAAAATACATTGCACAGTATTTTACAGTTAGGAGTAAGCATGAGGTCACCCCCCCCTCAGCAAATATTGAGAAACAAGTTCAAGATTCCAACCACGCTCCTTGGCATGAAGTTAATTGAGAGGGAAATGATGCAAACGAAGGAAGGGTACAGCTCTGCGGGGATGGCACTGGCCTTAGGTGGGTTTCAGATGTTCTTGCTTCAAGGTGGGCCTCAGCTGCACCTCCTGACACTTCAGACAAGGAGGCAGACTCAAGTAGAGATACCAACATCTGAACATCCTCTGGGACTCGTTCCTTGCCACGGTCAGAGGACAGGATAGTGCATGACACATGGGATCTACTCGTTGATACTCCATAAAAATTATCAGACAACTCTTGTATGTGACGTTTTACTAAAATACATTTTTTTTCTAATATCCCTGTTGTGAAATTATTAACCATAAATTTTAGGTTGAAATCATGCCAGTGATGGTAACTTTGAATTTGAAAAATGCCATCTTAGATTTTTAAAACATTTTTTTTATAAAAAAACCTTGCTGCTATTTTTTACTCAGGGAATTTTTTTTCAGATTCAGTAACAATTTGCCAAAAGAGAGAATTAAACGTGGATCACACCCATGAACAAAACACAGACACCAGTGCACAAGTAGTGATACAACTACAAGGTTAGTGATTCAACTACAAGGTTAGTGATTCAACTACAAGGTTAGTGATTCAACTACAAGGTAAGTGATTCAACTACAAGGTTACTGATTCAACTACAAGTGTAAGTGATTCAACTACAAGTGTAAGTGATTCACAACCTCGTAGTCGGCAGGGAAAGGGTTAATTCTAACAAGGTTGGAGCTTGATTGTGTGCACAGCCAGAATTAGCTTACACTACAAAATGAAACACCGTGAAACCTGTACTGCATTAAGGTTAGTGGAACTACATAATAATTTATGAACTGGACTATGGTTTACACCACAGGCAAACAATGGCGAAGCAGGAGGTCTGAGGAAGGCGAAGGTTAAAGGTGATTGCATATTACCTGAACTTCCCTTCAATAACTCAACACATGACTATTAGCCTGGTTTATCTGGCTCTATTAAGAAGAGTCGATGAAAACTTTTAATCTGCTTCCAAATGGCTCCAGGCACTGGGTAGATATTAAGGTTGTTTTATTGGGAGCATTGAAATAAAACAAAAAGCAGGGGAGCTCCATTCCCCAGCCCTCATTAGGACTCAAGAGCTGTGTTCCCACAGTGGGCACCTTGCTAAGGGTGACCCAGCCCTGCCAGCACTGTCCCATGGATGTGTCCACACTCCAGCTCAAACCCAGAAAAATCAGCGTTTGGCACCAGGAGCCTTTCTGCTCCAGGAACATTTCACAGCGTTAATTGTGCCGCTGGTTTATTATGTTTAGAAGTGTTATTGCAAGTGGTTTCCCTCCTGCCATTCCCTGTCCTGCCACCAGACATCTCTGATCACACACCACACCCCAAGGAGCTCTCGGGGAAGATGCTCCTGGAAGGAAACCTCAATCATAAATTACCATCAGCTTACTACAAGTGACAAATTACCTTGTGTACCCTAAATCAGGATGATCACCTTCTGTGTGCTCCACAATGTCCTTCCCACTGTCTGAACATCAGCTCTGCTCCAAGCGGCACATGCTT
>NW_010323562.1:0-1305 GCF_000700745.2 Antrostomus carolinensis | reverse complement strand
ATTCATACAGCTGGTGATTGCCCAGCTCTCTGATTTATCCAAGACTCTCTGTAGGGCCTCAGAGTTCAGGTTTCCTTCAGATCTTGTCAGTCATGTGTGATGACCTCAGGCTCGTGTTAAGCAATTACCCAGTGGACCAGCAAAGATCTGGTTTCTAGTGGAGCCAGGCTGTATATGAAGCTTGAACATGGGATTGATAAGCTGGGGGATGCTGAAGGGATGATTTGCTGAGTTGGTGATATTTGTTGGAATGGTTCTGGGTGCTGAGCTATGAGTTCTACCTTTCCATTCTGCTCGGGGCGTGTGCACGCATGGGTAGGTCCTGGTGAGTGATGAAATTGTGACCCTTGGGACTTCTGTCAGTACAGCTACTTCAAGTGTGCTTGAGTTTTTCAGTGTGAAACACACCTCGGTTTCTGTGATGTGAACCACACACAGAAACACCAAGAGGCAGGTCACAATTGCTCCTCAGCCTGGCCCAGTATGCCACTGAGCCTTTTTTTTAATTAAAAAAAGAAACAAAACCCCCAAAACCAGACTTCCTATGCAGCACAGTGTTTTTTGTTAGCAACAAAAGAGGATTAAATTTAGACCTATTTCCATTTCCTCCTCATTCTACCGTTCCTCTACCTTTGAGGTGGGGTTGTACCTTCTTTCCTTCCTTTCAGCCCCAACAGCAGGTTGAGGAAGAGCATCCTGGATCAGGTAAGTTGGAAAGAAGGCACCTCTGAGCTCATTTATTCCTTGCCATCCTCTGTTCAAAGGCTGAAAGCACCAGGAGCTTCAGAGTTGGCCCCGAGGTGTCTGCCCAGTGCTTATGGCAGGACCATGACCTCCAGAAAGATGAGTGGGAGCTGATATGTTAGGAGATGATACATTAGCTCTAAACATTTGCATTGTTCATTCAGCTTTAGCAGTGAAGCTTTTCTGTTGCCTGACTTGTTTAATAATATATTTTGATTATTTCATTGATTTTTTATGGGTTGTGTTCACTGATTTTTTTGGATGTTCTGATCAAACCACCTCTTGATGTGATTTTTATCTTCTCTTTCCAGATAATCGAAGATATTGAGTACCTGAAGTTTGACAAGGGGCCGTGGCTGGAGCAGGATGATGTTTCTTTCCATCATTTGAGACTTTAGTAAGTATGATATCTTCCAGTAACTGGCTTAGCATCAGATCTCAGGGAAAATGGGTAAAGCCTTGAGGTTTTTAAAGTTATGTTTATATTTGCACCTAAATTTTTGGGGATTTTTTGGTCAGAAGTCAGCAGTGATAGCAAGCTTTTGTAATGTTGGTGCTTGG
>NW_010323561.1:6536-21223 GCF_000700745.2 Antrostomus carolinensis | reverse complement strand
TTTTCTCTGCCCAGCTCTCCAGCCTGTCCATAATAATAATATTGTTTCCCAACAATCCACAATGTGGGGAGCAGTTTATAGGTAGTTTACACGGGTCCAGTGAGCACACGGCCTCCAGAGCAGGCACAGGCGTTGTGTAAACCTCTGCAAATGGAGCTGTTTACCAACAATACTTCCTAACAGACAATTAAGAGCTGATTTATATAAAACTTTCAAAATAAAGGAATTCTAGAAACGTTCTCGGCTCATTTTGAAATGAGCTCGGTTAAATGTCAGCGGATGAAAATATCATCCAGCAACAGGGAGCTGAGCCTTGTTTTGAAAAACAAATAGCGGTGATTGGATTCAGCTGTTCAACAATGGGAACTCTGGAAAAGCCCAGCCAGGGCTTCACCCCGAAGGCAGAGCACGCTCCTTCCCACCAGCTCCCGGGCTGCCACCCCACGTCGAGCAGGACGCGGTGCCCAAGAGGTGCCAGAGCCTTGCAGAGCCACCCCAGCCCACCAGCATCCTTATTCAGGGCAAAATCAAGACATTTTCATTCACAGAGATTGAGGAAGGATCCCACGGTACGATGGGATTTCTCCCTGGGAGCTGAGAGGTTGAAGACAGCTCTGTCTACAATGGCTCGCGGAGCAAATGATTATTGAGACTAAAGACCTAAAATGACCTTGTAGAAAGAAAAAATTGTTATGGGAAGGGAAAAAAACCAACCAGCCCACCCCAAACGGATCTATTGTTAACAGCTGGCACCATGATGAAGTTTGCAATTGGTAACTTAGTTAAAGATTATTTTTCTGCAGATTTATTTCTTTTTGCTTTGTGCAAATCTCACTTGAAAGGAATGCCATTCTTTCAGACCTCTATCAACATTCACGTTTGCAGGCATGAACAGCCCCTCAACTTTTGATTTGAGCAATAAAGACAATTGCAAAAAGCAGTTCCAAATTCCAAGAGGACCTTTTTAAAAAACAACTGGCCATCCCCCAGTGGGATTCGCAGCCCACGGCGGCAGCATCGCGCTGACGAGTGGGAGCTGGAAAAGCGCCTTTCTTGGGACACACCGAGGCACCGAAGTGAACCAAACCAGTTCTTGGCTGTTCAAGCAGAGAGTAAGAAAAGCTCCAAAAATTAGATGAGGTTTTTAAATTTCTCTCAGTATTATTAATCTACAGTACTGCCTTTTAATCAATATTTTGGGGTTCTTAAATACAATTTAACCTGGGACTGCTCCTCACAGCTCGGGAACGGCGACTTTTTCCCCAACTCCTATCACAAGTTGGGTCGGTGTTGTTATTTGGACACATTAATGGGTGAGGATGTAGGAGATGAGGATGCATCTCACTGGAACCAGCAAGGAGGCTTCTCCTTGTCTGCAAGTGGTGGCAGAGTAACAGTGAGTCCTCAGTCACAGGGTCCCAGTGGGTCAGAATCCAGCATCAGATCCCTCACAAGGAATTTCCAACACGTTAGACCCTCAGTCCGTGAAAAATGGAGAAAAAAACTCAAAAAACCCCCCTAATAAAAATGAAACAACAGAGCATGGGACTATTTTAAATGTCAGTTTATCTGTTTTAAATATCAGTCTGATTCAGTTTTAAATATCAGTCTGATTCAGTTTTAAATATCAGTCTGATTCAGTTTTAAATGTCAAGGCCTGATTCTCCTCCAATTCACATTAAAATATGTCAACCCTGGCTGCAGAACCCAGGGATGCTCAGCCCTGCCTTGCGTGGGGGACAAGGGGGTCACCAGCCTCAGGACAGTCCCAGCTCCCAAAGACAGCCAGCACCAGCCTGGGTCCCCCAAAACTGGGGAGGAGAAGGTGGTGTGTGGGTGTCTGGTACAACCTGATGGATCCCATAGATGATGGGACAACCCATTGATGGGACAGCCCGTTGATGGGACAACCTCATTGACACCAACTGAAGATGCAAGGCCAGGGTTGCAGGTCAGTGTGTTGCTCCTGCACACCCCGACTGCTACAGCCCTCCACACAAGGTGAACTCTGCTGACTCCCATGAACTCCCAGGAACATATGTTTGATAGGAAACTCTGTATTTTTTGGTCAAGATTCGCAGCAAAGGGAGTTTTATAATAATATTTTACTAGCTGTAGCATGCCTGTTATTACACGGTTAAGAACAAGATGGGAAACATCTGTGTAGATATTATTTGCTGCAGAAGTTAAATTCCATCAATGACCACAAAAATATTCACGTTTATACTTTGTAATGAAAAATTGAATTATAATTATGGATTTGCAGATATGTGAGTACAATATCATCACAGTATTTGCAAAAAATTGCTAATTCCCAATACTAAAGCCCCCAGTCAACGTGCATCTTGACAATATAGGGACACCTCGCTTCATAAAGCTTATACAACATGTCCAGGATCCCTTTTTTATGATCTAACTCATGCAAAAAATTTAATAAAATTGTATTTACTTTTCCCAAGGCATGTGAGTGCACACATGTGGAAGGATATATAGAGAACATCTCAGAAAGAGGTAAAGATGTTAGACTTCACCGCAGGAAGGAGTGAGATGGGAACATGTCTACCAAGCAAAGACTGCAATGTTAAGTCCTTGGACCAGAGACATCAATAGAGATCAACACAGTCCTTTGACTCCTTGAAAGGTGACATCTTCTCCTGCTGAGGAATCGGTCAAAGGGCTTCTTGGGAAACATGGTGGCAAAGGACACAGCAGATAAATCAGAAGACGCTGGTCTTTCAGGAGATCAAGGCAGTGGCAAGGCATGTCTCAGTGGTCTGACCCACCACAGCGATCATGCTTGTCCCATGGCCAGTGTCATGTCCCCTCGCTGGGGACATTGGAAGGGGACACCATGCTGCCAGGCCACCAAAACTCCTTGCAGAGCTCATCACCCCTGCACCACAGTTTCTCCAGGAAGCAACGTGTCTTTTTTATCCAGATTTGTCTCACTTTTAATCTATTACCAAATGAGCGAATGTGATCCTGGTTTGACTTCTGGACATTTACATCCAGTCAGAATTGGCTGTAGGGCCAGGAATTTTTCACATTTTGTCTCCAGAAGCTCCTACAAAGCTAAAATTTACTTCTGCAAGAAGCCTTGACCTCTCCAAAGCCCTCAAAGTCAAGAGCTGGGAAAGTGGCTCCTGTCACTCCAGCTGCCACACAAGAAGCTAATGTTTTGCAGGGGAATTTTCATCCTTCAAAACAACATTTTAAACACATTTATGGACAGAGAGATTTACTGTCAGGCTAGCAGGTAGTCTGATGGCCAGGGGAGGTAATGAGCTCTGATTCTCCCTGGCTTTGGTCACATTGGTCCTTTCTCTAGTGCTAGGAAGGTGCAAAGCCCCTCTGGGATTATCTATGGGGTTGAGGTGTTTGCAAGACCTCTTCCATGACCAGACAAATTCCTCCAAAGTCATTTCAGAACAATCCAGGTGCCCAAAGTGGGTTCTTCTCAGAGGACCTGTGAGGACTCTCACCAGCAGACCACAGTGCTGCCCACACTTCCACAGTGCTGCTGACCAAGCGATGATGCCTCAACTCTACATAAAAACACTATTTTAATCAAGAGAGCTTATTTTTCAGTGTTTGGTCTAAGGGTACGGCAGCAGAACTAAGAATCACCAAGAGCCTGAGCTCTACTAATGAGTAAAAAATTACTTTGGTATGGACGTCTCCAATGGTGGGTGATGACTTTTTATTGATTAGGTTGAACGGGATTGCTCTGTAATTATGTGAGCCACTGATGGTCTAGAAATGTGAAAGCAAACTTTGGGACTGGAGCTGCGTGGGAGGTGATTATCCACGTTTTTTAGCACTGGAGGCCAGGATGTTCCTTTTAATCAATCCTAAGAACTTGGTTTAAAGGACTAATTGAGCACACTTCATTTTGCACCCATGGAGTTGGGTGGTAGAGGAGCCTGGTGTGGAGCAACATGAATCTGCAGACCACCAAGGCTGCTCTGTGAATTGTAAGGGGCTACATTTCTAATGCCTTTCCCACCTTCTTGAGCAGTATTATCCTCTATGCGTTAAGGAAAAGCATTTCAATAACGAGAACCTTAAAAATTATATATATGTATGGGTAGAATAAGCTGTCACACCTTCAATGAAGATAACGGATTCGTACACCTACCTAAAATATTCATGCAACCTTTGGAATCTAAGCTTATGGCATAATAGCATTTGCACAGTAATTCAATCTAATTGTGTAGGCAAGCTGTAAAACTGCTGTATCTCTGATGGTTTACTGTGCGGGGGGAAGAAAAAAAGGATGCTGTTAAACCTTCTTCGCTGACATCTAATGTTTCAGGTTTTTAAAAATATTGTATAAAGACTGAGATTTATTTCCTACGATGTTTCATTAATGGTTGTGGCAGGCAGCTGGCCTGAGGTTTGACACACAATAAAATCCATGTCAAGAATATTAAAGATAGTGCAAAAGATAACTATGAATTTACATTCAAACAGGCTTTTGACAAAGCCATTGCAACAGGCTCCTAATCAGGTCTTGAGACCTAGCCTGCCCTCTCTTTAAACCCGTGATCCTGAAAAGGAGCTTTAAATTGGAAATTATTACACATTAAAACCTCAACATGGGCCAGATCGAAGCGGATCGATATCTTGCCGAGCACAATAAATCAGCCTGCTGCTCTGCGGTTACTGTTTGCTGAACATATTTAAATTTTCTTGTAACAAATTAATTCCAACATTTTCTCTTGATTGAATTAGGGCAAGTGTTGGAGCTGTCACAAGTATTTCACTGCTTCAGGGAGACAAATTGCTCGTCTGGACATGGGTAACAAGCCAAAGTGTTGAGTCCCTGATAATCTTTCCACTAATTCTCCATTACAGCAAAATGAAGCCATAAATCACCGTGACAGCTGATCGATGCAAACATTGTTTCCGCCATGATTGCCAGCGCTCCCCGCGGACTCACTGTCCGCTTACAATTCGCCGAAATTACTCCCCGGGCAGCCTCCCCGGGAGCTGGGAGAACCTCGGACCAAAGGCGCTCCCGTGGCAAAAGTAACCATCTCATTTCAGGGCTCAGCCCGCTCGCCAAATAGCAAATATTAATCAAAATGCTCTATTTACCTACCAGCTCGGTCATCTTTTAAATTTAAGAAGTGTTCCTCTGGTAATCATTTATTTTGGCCAAAAAAATATTTTTTTTTTTTTAAAAAAAGACATTTTAAAAGGCCTGTTTTAATAAAATATATTTGCAAGGAATGTAACGACGTCAGGCTGCTCCAGCCCTGTCGCTTTCTCTTAACTAACTAGTGGCAACTTGGATGAAATTACTTGACCCTTTATCGAGTTCTGCTTAATGTCTTCTAAAAAAAGAAATTAAACCACCCCGCGGCTCGCCCTACGGCAGCTCTCCGCGCACATTTAATTCCAGGAGAGATGTATTAAGTAGTTCTGCACAGAACTAATTCACACGCCGAGCCGGCTGCACCCAGCATCCGCCTGCATCGTGCCGCGGCGTTCCCGGCTCTGACCGGTGCCCAGCTGGCTGAGAAACCAGGGGACAAATGGCAAAGCCTGGAAAACCATCTGCGTGGCTTGGCAGCCCCAATCCGGGTGGGAAAATCCGAATTGAGCCAGGAGCTGATGCTGTGCTCCCAGGGAGGGAGGGCTCTTCGGGTACCGGGGATGCGGCGAGGAGGAAGGATGGAGTAGGAGCTCGTAGGAAAAGCCTTATTCCCATGCAACAAGCTGTTGGCATAGCTGAGATAATGGAATAAAAAGGAGAAAAATAATGGTAAAATAGGAAAGCTGTAGATTTCCTGCATGGAATGTTTTCCCTCCACACGTGGGGCTGGGCTCTGCACGCCAGGAAAGGCGAAGCGTGGCGGTCGCAGCACAGGGATCCCCCAGCCCAGGGATGCTGGATGTGGGGTGATGTGATGCCGTGTGTCCCCCCAGCATGACCAAGCGTGGTCGTACCTCTGCACTCTGCCAAGTTGGGTGTCACAGCCCAAAATTGTCACAGCCATCAGGGCAACTTCACTGTCCCCAAACCCCCACCTTGGGGACACTCTGGAGCAGAAGCTCCTCCTGGAGAAGGCTGGGAAGGACTCTGCTCCAGATGCGTGAGCAGCTCAGGGATTCAAAGTATGGTAAGTGTGTCTCCATGTCACTAACAAGATGTTCCCCACCCGCTGCTGCCTGGCCACAGGGGTGACAACAAGTGTCCTGCAATGTGAACGTACCCAACAAGATCCCTGCCAGTCAGTAACGAAATATTTCAGAATATCAAGGCTCCAGAGCTGGATTATTTTAGATACATAACTGTGCAGTGTTATCAGCTCTACATCTCCTTTGTCACGAGCAGAAAATGCCTTGCAAAGTAGAGTAAATAATGAAAAACCAGAAAGTGGGTAACAAACTCTATTTCCTCATATAAATATCATGTGCTTCATCATGTCAACATCACAGTCTCTCCGCTCCACATCAGCACACAAAAAAACCCCAATATGTGTTATAAGAAATGAGGTGGAGGTGGTTTGCAATCACCGAGGCACAAAAAGAGCCTCTTCCAAGAAGCACACACCTTCTCAGAGCCAAAACTCACCCCCCAGATGCCTACAATCACCAGAGCCCCCAGTTCTCCCCTCGTGTAACCGCGCCGGGGATCCAGGGAGTTCATCACGGTATTGGATGCGAAGGGGAAAAGGGTTAAAGCGCATCCATCAATGTCCCTCTCCCAGCAGTTCTCAACCGATCACAAGTTGAGATCAATGAGTGATCGTTAGGGAGGAGGGAGAGACGCTGGAGGTGACCAGAGATGGATACAAGAAAAACAAACCCCTACGCTGCCTTCGATATGATGGATCATATCATTTAAGGACAACTTTAAAAAACAAAAAATGTCACTTCTGCATCACTCCCTTATTTGAGAATTTCACATGCTACGAGCTCTACTTTGGAAGCACTTCTTCTAATTGAAATATACTTAATGGAGAGACACTTAATTGACACTAATTGCAATTCCACCACCACCACTGTCATAGCAGTAAATTAAAAAGGAGGGAAAAAAAGACCAGAAAGGCTGTTTTCTCAACATTGATAAACTTCAGCTTGTTTTATGGTTACAAACCAGAGCTCCGATAATAAAAAGTCTTGTGCTTCTGCAACAATTATACATTTTCATATGTTGTTTCTAAGAAAGACAATCTATTATTTACAGAGAAACAACCCTAAAAAAATGCCAGTCAAAGCCATTACGATGTTTTCACTGATGCGCCGCACGTAAATCTGATTTATGTTGGTTTAAACAGTTAAGAAATCCCCAAAATAACTTCATTTATTATTTTATTGCCTGATTAATGGCTCAGAGTAACTGATTTGTAGCTGAAGTTTTACTGAATGCAAAATAACAATAATAGCCTTTTGTGAAAATGTTCTCTATTTGTTCAATTATGTGTTTAAAATGGAAACAAATATAAAAACTCCAATAAATATATTTTCTTCCAAGAAACGACATACTGCGGGTTTTCTGTTATTGTTGGGTTTGATGTTTTTGCCTCTAAGGAGGTCAGCAATATGGAAACATAAAGGCCAATTTAATTTGTGCATCTGTGGCTGCCAAGTATTTTAATTCCGACAGCTGTGACTGAAGAGTTAATATTTTACTTGTCAAAATCCAAAAGGAGGCCAGTGAATCACTCTAATTCTCATTAAGAGGCTTCCCCCCAGTAGCACCCTAATTCAAAATAATGAAAGTAGAGACTGAGTGCGATTCTAATACCAGTTGAGACCTATCTTTTAATATTTCTCTAGTGATGGATTAGGGATCGGGGAAATTCATCTCAGATCATAGAGCCTAATTTAATAAGGGATCATTCCAAGAGTATTGCATTTTATAATAATGTCATTTAATGTGTCGTCTTCCATTTTTACTGTCCCATATGTATGCTTACATGATGGTGCCATAGGGATAAACTTTTAAAGAACCAGTATCAGGTTTTTTGTCCTAGGTTCTTCTTAACGAGGAGGTTTATCAATGATACGGTCTATTAGCGAGCTATTGTAATTGAGGAGTAGTTAAAAGAACCAGTGGAAGCCAAGAGAACGGTAAAACAAATGATGGTTTCAAACCCTGAAGTGAAGGGAAAGGAAGAACATTTAAAAGTAGGTTAAAATTCTGGTTTAGTGTCTAATAAAATAATGCCATAACATGAAAAATGCAGAACCTAGTTGCTTAAAATGCAACAAAAATAACAACATCATTTTCCTCTGTAACGACCTCTCCACACAACATTTTCCCACTCGCCCGTTCGATGTGTTCCTGTGATTATTGAGGTAGATCTCATTGCTTGTTTAGGTTTTTTATGCCTAATGCTCTCTCCCCTCAAAATACAGTGATTTGCCACTCTGTGAGGTCAGCAAATTATCAACAACCTATATCACAGATTGGACATTATTATTGTTCGTTAATACGATGGTCTGTATTTAACCAGTCGTGTTATTTGTATTTCTTGGCGTTGCACTGAAGGGGAAATTCTTGGTGATTCCTACAACAACACATAAGCTACTCAAAGTCAAGAAATAACCCAACCACCTAAACATCAATGTATTGTTATTGGCTATAAGTTGTGTAGCTGTGGCCTGAGCTTTGCGTAACCACACTTGGGTCGCACGAGGTCTTTAGGAAAAATGGTCTTATAATGAGAATTTTTGTTCCAAATACATTCATGTGATTAAGTCTTTATTTTCAGGTAACAACTCAACAGCTTCACTGTAAGGTTTGACAGAATTAGATCAAATACAGACAGCCTAAATAGGAACCAGTTGAGTAATAACCTGCTGTAAACAATAATCTAATTACAGGAGTATTTCCAGCACTGATATGTGTCATGTGAAGGGGAACACAATTAATAAAAAATTAGACTTTTCGTATTTTCTCTTTTCTCCTGTGTGTTTTCAGTTTTGTTTTGTTTACAGTGTTGTAACTCATGGTACTTCTTGCACTTTTATTCATCCAACTCAATTTATTATTCTTGTCAAAAATATTCTTTCTTGATATTTCCTTCAATCCTCTTCTTTTCTTCTTTGCATTTTATGTTTCCATTCTTCCACTGACTTTTCTTTTTTCTCTTCCATTTCCTCTCCCTCCCATTTTTATTGTCTTCTCCTCAAGCCGGTTATTTCCTACTTTTTCAAGTTTAATTTCTGATTCTCACCATTGATTAATTCGTAAAGCCCTCTTTACAAGTTGGAAAAGTTTCATCTATATTTTACAGCCTGGATTTTTTTTTCTTACCATGTTATCTTTTCCTGTGTTAGTGTGCTGTTTGTTCCATTTGTTTCTTTTGATTAAATATCAGAAGTTATTCCTCCAGCAGGATCGTTACATATGTACATGTCTGGCATCTGGAACTGCTTTAGGGAGCCAGTTTGCAAAGAGAAAAGTATATTTATAACTGTTTTAAATCAGAAAAAAAAAAAAAAAGAGTATCTGGTTGTATCTAAAATAATTAGAAATGACTAGTTTATATTAAAAAATTAGAAATTTAAAAAAACAGGTTTTGAGGATTATTTTTTAATGATCGTTGCTTTTGTGAGTCATCTTTTTCAATTTCCACCACTTGTTTTTCCCCTATCACCTTCATTCCAAAGAAAGTAAAGGGAAAAAAAGAGGGTGACCATCGTTGGCAGCTAATATAGCCTGTGTCCAGGGTCACGCTACGTGGCTTAAAAAACCATTAAAACATTAAAACATTAAAAATGTTTTCCTGGTTTTAATGTATTTATTTGATCATTGTTCCTTTCCATACTTGCATGATTCTTTGCTTAAGTAATGAACACAACTGCAGTGGTTGGGTATGGTGACTATTAGGTGCAGGCACCCACCTGGGATGAACCTGCACCCCTGCACCAGCACCCTGAGACAGCTCCCACACCTGAAATCACACCGAGAGGGTGGGTGAGCCCAAGGAAAGCAAAGAGCGTGTACGGTTAGTGAACAAGGAGACTGGATGCCACGATTCCTGGGCACTCTTTGGAGCTCACCTCTAGACATGACCCGGCCGTACTCGGCTGCTGTTAGGTTACGTTATCCACTGCTGGGGAAGTTCAACCAGTATCAACAGAGTTGTGTCTATAACTGGTTAACTTGGTCTGAGTCCAGCTTGCTAAGCTCCCGATTACAAACTCAATCAAAACGTGGTAAAAATAGCGCTATCTCAGTGGGAAAAATAGGCAAGAGTTAGAAAATGGGTCCCAGTCAGACAGATATGAGAAGAAAGTATCATCAGAAAATTAACTCTCTGCCAAAGAATATAAATAAAGGAACGTTTCCAAACTTAGTCATTTCTGGCTTTTCATTTCTTCCCTCATTTCCCCCTTGCCTCTGCTTTTTTCCCATCCATAAGTCCATCCATAAATGCCCATCCCTCCTACCACCTTCTCCTCACGCTATTATATTTGGCATATCTGCTTCTCATCACCGAGCTCAGCCGCGGAGGCGAGCTGCACTCCCAATTATAGACTTGTAGACCATCTTGCTGTAGAAATATCTTCAAGAAGACAATTTAGGAAGCAGCTGTCCATGATGTTATCACCGTAGGCTTTCCTTCTTGCCTCATCAGACCCTGACAACACCTGCCAGAGAACCCAGCTCAGCTCCAACCCAGTCCAGAGATATTTGTACAGGTGCAAACCTGCATCCCCACTAGGTCATTCCCTTCCAGTTGGTCACCTAATGGCACAGCTCATGGTTTTCCTTTTGTTTCTTTGTTACTTTAAATTAATCAGAATTCAGTGTTAATCTAGAAATTCACAGGCAGTTCACTGTAAGAATTTGATAGTTGATACTTAGGATAATAAATCTTAAGGTATTTTTCTTTAGCTGACTGGACAGGTATAAATCAGTCACAAAAAAAAAGCCAAACCCCAAAAAACCAGGCTGCCACAGCAGATATTCTTTATTACAATACAAACCTGATTTTCAACAACTAAAATATGCTGTTGTGGTCAGTATTCCCACAGATATCTGTGTCTGCTAAAGCATTTGCAGACAGCAGACACAGGAAAAGGCAAACACCCGACGAAGTACATGTTTTAAAGATGAACCCAATATTACACAAAAACTGTCCATAATTTCCTCTCTTCTCACTGGAGCAGAAAACCACCAGCAGCTAAAATCTCCCACCGACAGCCCTCCTGAAGAAGGTAAGGGTTGGGGTTTTTTCTGGCAGCCCAATTTTTTTTTTTTTAATCCAAATAATAAATCCTATTAAAAATGTTGATAAAAGTGATTGTAGAAATGTAATCAGATCAGTCATCCCCTTCTCTCTGATATCAAACTAGTATTTTTAACTCTAAAGATACTTTATTAAACACCGTTAACTTTGCATCAAATACGCCAAGTATCTAACCAGTAAGGAGCATCTTAAGAACATGAGATAGTTCTGATTCAGTTTAGGAACATAGCCTGCTCCTGCAGTCCTTCTACTTGCTAAATTCCAGCTCTGCCAGGATTTACATGCACAATCAGTGTGGACTTTTTATTTCCTTATCAACCTCATGGCTTACTCCCATGTGATGGGTTGGGAAAAACACTGCAGAAGGTCCTTGGGTGTTGGTAGAGATCTCTTAGTAGAATCACAGAATCATAGAATCATTTTGGTTGGAAAAGACCTTTAAGATCAATGAGTCCAACTATGAACCCAACACTACCAATCCCACCTCTAACCCATGTCCCTCAGCACTGTGTCTACACGACTCTTCAATCCCTCCAGGGATGGGGACTCCACCACTGCCCTGGCCAACCCCTTCCAATGCCTCAGAACCCTTTCAGCAAAGAAATTCTTCCTCATATCCCATCTCAACTGCCCTGGCCACAACTTGAGGCCATTTCCTCTTGTCCTGTCACTTGTTCCTTGGTTGAACAGACCCACCCCACCTCTCTCCACCCTCCTCCAAGGGACTTGGACAGAGCCAGAAGGTCTCCCCTCAGCCTCCTTTGCTCCAGGCTCAACAACCCCAGTTCCCTCAGCTGGGAACTCAGCACACTTGTGCTCCAGACCCTTCCCCAGCTTTGTTGCCCTTCTCTGGACACGCTCCAGCACCTCCATGACACCTTTGGACACATAGAAGCTCTCTGCTCCCTTCATAGGAAGAAGAGGAGCTGGAGTGACGAAGGCTGAGACGTGAGCAGGCAGAGATGGGTGCTACCCACCAGCAAAAAGCCACACTAGTGTGAAGCTTAAGATCATCTCTGTTGGAAACCCTCTTTAAATCAGTTTTAACAGAATCTGTTTCATTGCCTTACACTTTGAATATGAAATAAAGACTGAAAAGTGACTAATTCAAGAGTGTTTTCCCCTCTGACCACCCAATTTCAACCCACAAAGCCAGTGAGGCCAAGGACACACTGGGCTGGTTTGCTGCGGAGCTGCGTGCGAACACTCGCTATTGAAATGCCATTTTCACAGGTCTCTGCTTATGGCCAGATTGAGTCTCACATGTAAACTGGAATTCAACTTCTTCTTATTGAAATAAATGTATATGGTTTTCTATACCGAGGAATTTTAAAATAACAGTTTGTTTGGGGTACTGAATGACTTTTCTGAGAACTTAGACATAAGTGGTTACTTGGATTTATTTTTTTGAGATCCATTTTAAATCAAATTGATATTGATAATTTATATATATATGAGACCCATTGGCATAAATGTAACTTCTCAAAGCACACTCGGGTTTCAGCTGCAGAGGGTACTGGCTCACAAGACTTCCCATTTAGTCACAACCCATTGAAATATTCTCCACATGTTGCAAATGAGGGAAGACAGATATAATTAAATTATATTCTGTGGTAATTGTATTTAAAGGATGGCACTTTGCTGATAGCCAGGATGTGACTGGCTATTCACATATCTGTTTCTACAATCTGATGGAGGCAAAAAATACTATGTAAAGCCTTCTGTCCTCCTTTTCATTGCTGCACATACCTTTCCAGCAAGGTCACCCATCCCCCTGGAACCAAGAGTTACCCCCTGGTACCCTCGTCCTCAGCAGGTACGAGGTCAGAGGGATATTTCATGAGGAGGGTGACTATCTCCATGTCCTTCACCCACTGGTGCTCCCTTCTGCCCCCTGACTACACAAGGAGCCTCCAGCTCCCCAGAAGGCATTTTGGTTTCCCTGCCATGGGGAATTAGGGAGACAGTGGCCATTAATGGATGATGGATTAATGGATATCAGAAAATTTAATTTCCTGGTTATCCTCTGTGATTCTGGTCTTTCTGTAGGGGCATAAATGTGCACAAGATAATGATATTTCAAGGGCCAAATTGTGGATATTCCCATCCAGTGTTTTTCCTTCTGAATTCATGCAGTCACGAGAGCAGATCTGGCCAGAGGGAAAGGACTGTTGGCCTCTGTGTCATAAACTTACTGCCCAGGCTCTTTCGGGCTGTTTAATTTAGGAAAACAAATTGATGAGTGGGTAAAGTATCCCACGAACACAGCAGTGCTTATTTACAAGTCCAGTTTCCCTGAAGAGGCAGCCAACTGACCAGGAAACACTCCTCTTTTTATCCACAGCTCCCACCCTCTCTTGGCAGTCACAATAAACAAATTGTGCTTCTCCCCGGCGGCGTCTTCTGCTCCGGGTGCTTCTCCTCCTCTCCCTGCTCCTCTCTGCTTCTCTCCTGTGCAGAGGCACAGGACAGTGTCCAGATCTCTCCTCTGTGCCTGTCATCACGCCACAAGGACTCTCTCCACCCACACGCTCCTAATCTGTGACTCATCTTGGGCGTTTAGGGAATGACTTCTACTGTTTTGGCCATCTCGTTCCATAAGGAAGCTCCACTGTTTCCTGTACTCATCTGCAGTGACTCTTGGTTATTGCACCCACCACCTTCAATATCACCAGACTTGATGCTGTTACTGCACAACGCACACCCAGGTTCCTAGGCAGAAGATTGCTTTATAGAATTAACTCATTTTGCTATTGCCTGGAAGTTGTAATTCAGGGGTCAATGGTCTTGTTTCAAAGAGGTGTTTTCAGTTTGTTGGATCTAGTCTAGTTTTAGGGAGAGTCAATACTTTTAACATTAATACTTGTGACCATTTGGAAATAAGCAGTATTATAAGCTTGTTGCTTCTCTGCAGGAGCTGTAGTGTTTTTTAATAATTTTATACATTATTAATGTGGATTTGTTCTGAAGGCTGTCCGCATTTCATGCCTTCCTTGGTGTCCCAGGGCAAACTGCCAGCAGTATTGAGTAAAAGAATTGTGCTGGACATTTGGTCTTAAATTGTTCCCCAGGACTTCAATGAGAAGAGCAGCAATCAGACACTAGCCAAGAGCCCTAGGCTATAATTTTCCTAGATCTTTTAAGCTAAACAAGGTTGTACCTACTCAATAGCTGTACAGAATAAATCAAGGAAAAAATGCAATTTGTGGGCAATACATTTCTTCTGTGCACAAATCTGGTTTGGGTTTTTTTTTTCATTTACATTTTACAGCACCTTTTCTGGAAAGCCTGGCTTGTGTCCCTCCTTCCAGCATCCTTTGGGAGACACGGTTGTGTGCTTCTCTCTGGTAGTAAAAACTGCAAAGCCGTGCCTCAGAGAGCTGCGTGTGCACCAAGGATCCACCACAACCTCCCTTGCAAACAGCAAGACTAAATAGGTGAGCTTGGACCCCAGGAGTGGGGTGGTTGGAG
>NW_010323561.1:0-6506 GCF_000700745.2 Antrostomus carolinensis | reverse complement strand
CTCTGCTCTGACCTTACAGAGAGATGTCCTGGGTCTGCTATATTCTACCTGGAAAAATTAAATTAACAAACATACCATCTTGCTGTTATTTTTCCAGTGTTGTTGGCTGTTCTGGGATGGTAGTGAGCACACGGGATTTTATCTCCTAAGGACACACAGGGAATAGGTATTTTTCCCAGGTTGTGACTGTCACCAGGGAGCTCTCACATCTTCACAAGAAAATGATGCTGTGAGCAGCAATCCTAGCAGGGGAAGGGATCAGGAAAGCACCGGCTGCTGCAGACAGCAGCTTGAGATCTGAGGCAGAAGAGAGCTCACCGCAGCACTCCTCCTCTGTAGAGACATGGCTCAGCTGGAACGTGTGCTCAGATCCTCAGTGCATCTTGTCCCCTTTTCTAGCAAGGGAGAGAAGAAGGTTTGTGAGAGAAGAAGGTTTGTAAGGGAAGGGAAGAGGATGAGGGAGCAGTAACGCTCACACGCCCTGGGGAGGGATGGATGGAGAGGGGCTCACCCCTGGGCTGCCCACCTCCCCTGCAGCCCCCACCTTGATCTCCCCAGCACCAGCCTGGGTCCCTCTCCTGCCTTCTCCATCAGACTCTGATGAAGATGTTCATGCTGCTGTCCATCCTGTGCACAGGTTATCAAGGCTCCTGATCCTGCTTGAAGTGAGAGGGATGTCAGAGGAGCTCAGACCTTTTTGTGTGGTTTTATTTTGCCTTATTAAATCCAACTGGTGCCTCTTGCTATTCGCCAACCGCCCTCAGACTAGCTCACTTGTTTCCCCATGGCATTTTAAATGGGCTCAAGGCTGTGTCCAGGAGAAAGAACTGTCTGTGGAGAGAAATGAGGACAAAAAAGAACATCTTCAAGACAGCTGAGGTGAGGAGCATGGAGAAGGAAGAGGCAGATGCTGCAGGAACGCATCATACAGACCAGTGGGCAAGAGGCAATGCAGAGCAAGAGACCAGTGGTGTTTTGGAGGGAGACTGGGATAACGTGAGAGACAGTGGCAAAGAGGAGACATGGAAGTCAGTGTGGAGATGAGAAAAGCCCATGTAGAACCAGGCAAGAAATTAGGAACAGTTACGTGAGGTACTACATGGAGAAGCTTCCTCTGTCTTGCAATTCCCCTTAAGACACCCAGAGACCAGTGGTGGGAAAGGTCTCCCGTAAGGTTATGTTGAGCATTTGTATGAACTGGGGGATTTAAAAACTGATCTCATTATTTCAGAACTCATCAGAACTCACCAAAACTCACTAAAACTTCCTGGCCACCCACTTGGGTACAGTGATGGCCAAGGAACTCGGAGGATGGTAAATGTGGCTGTAGAATTTGGTGTCGGTTCTTTTAAGCTGTTTTTTTAGCTTTATTGAGAACTTTGAGGAAATAAGCAATGTGTGGAGAAGAGAATTAGTAGTTTTAAAATGAAAAGTTGCTTCCCAAGTGCCAGGTATGCACTGCTGAAGTCAGTAGAAGCACAGGGTATATTGAGCACGCAGGGCCTGGACCGTGCGATACAGAAACAAGAGCACAGGAACAGCAGTGGCACTGCTCGTAGAGACACTCGAGGCAAGAAGAAGCCAGTGCAGATTTGAGGACAGCTTTCAGAATTTTGTTTAAAGTTTTCTTTAAGTTTTTGCAGTTTCAATTCCCTACTTAAACTATGACTATCCCAATTTTCTAGCTGTTAAAATAGGAAAGCGCAAGCTTTTTTAAACATAAATGGCATTTTTTTGATTACCAACTGCAGAACTAAAACTCTTCTTTCTGCTCCAGTTATTATCCTGGCATGCCTGAGCCCTTAACATTAATCTGCGTATCTGCAAGCTATTGCTTCAAGTTTTCTGAAATTAGACAAGACCAAATTTACTGTTTACTCGATCGACAACACTTGAACACTGAACCACCACATGTTTCCCCGTGGCAATGAACAACGAGCGTATGAGCACACAGGAAATAGTTAAAAACAAATGCGATCCCTGGCTAACGTTAATTTTTATTTTTCCAAAAAACTAAGTGAGACACTTACAAAACTTATGCAAAAGCTTGAAAAAATTTTAAATGTATTCACACTTGAAATAGCCATAAAGATAAATTACTCCTAGGAATACATCATACATAACTTAGCCTGACCTTGGACATATCTTGGCTAATAACAATGGGTTTGAAGTATATATGTTCCATTTATAACAGAAGGCTTAATTCATCTTTCTCCAGGAACAGAGCAGTGAGCTGACACTCTGTAAATCCTGCCTTTCCATTGTTTAACTGAGAAGTCTCAGTGCAGATGTTATGAAAGAAAGCTCAGAGAGAAAATTCACAGGCATTTCCCCGGCTCATGAAAATAAGTTCTTGATTACAAGCAAAACGAGTCCATCAGAAATTAATCTAAACTAATTACATCTAAACATCAAGTAATTTATGAATTGCAAATGTTTATCTTTCCTTTCGAAATATTACTACGGCTAAATTACTTCTGAAAATCATACAAAAATCCTTTACCTAGGTAGGAAAATATTGTAAACCGTTTCTGTAATTAAACTGATTACATATGTAAAAATTTTCATCTGCTTCCTATTATAAAGCTGTTTGTCAGCTGCATGAAACAAGGGCAAAACCCACTACAGGTCAGATCTTTTCCCCATGCAGTAAGACAGAGCTACCGCTGTTTACACCAGGTAAGGATCTGGCCTTTAAAGCCAGCAGATCCTATCGGGGAATCCTCTCCTGCAGCCTTGCTGTTGCAGCAGTATGAAAATAACCAAAATCCCACCTGTGGGTACTGGATAAGGAGAAAAATCATCTAAAAAAATTACCAGAAACCATGCGGATTAGTTAGCATCCCTTTCCATCGTAAGGGTGAGTGTTGGAGCAATGGTATTTCTTTAAATTAATGGCTGTCCAAGTCATTGCGATAATCTAAACCAGATATTTAAAATGTATCAAATCCAGTTAATTCATTAGCCTATTGTTTTCTTTTTCTTATAGGTTCTGTACTGTGGTCTTCACCCAAGCAGGATTTCTGCTGCAGTCAACAAAGTCAATGGAAATATAAATGAACGTTCCTGCACGGGGACAGCAGGGACATTTACATGTGGTTTCCATTGTCCTGCATTTAACCTCTCAAAGAGATTTTGGGGGAATACTTTATTTACATTTTCTTTAAAAAAGAATATGTTTACCTTCTTCCTAAAGATTACCACATGTCAAAACACTTCCAAATCTAAATATTTCATAAAAGAGAACCTGCGTAATAAATAATGTATACACATTAAGTGAAAGAACGGCGTGAAAGATGTTCTGAGTATTCGCAGCTATTTGGTAATGGGCTACAGGCAGTACCTTAATTTTCTGCAGATTATCTCTCTTGGTAAGTGCTCACCAAGTTTCCTCTGCTTGAATATTTACTCAAAGGACAACTAAGAGATTTGCAAGCGTGGTGTTGTTAAAACTATTTGCACACTGCCGTCTTTGCTGCAGTACGGTGCACGACCTAAGGGCTAGAGCACCCTTCTATGAACCTCCAGCACACGGAGAGGAGCGACCACTCTGTGCCAGCTCTCTCCAGAGAATCTATTTTAGTCATTGCACTAAAATGTCCTCCAAGAAAAGTTGTTATGTCTCTTTCTGGTTGCATCCAAAATTCAGATGCTTTCTAATAACACGGCCCATTCTTATTTTGCAAACACTCTTCTTAGCATGAGCTGTTCAAACATGGGTTAACTCCACCGTCTTGTATAAGCTGTGTCTGGTGTTCTCATCAGTCGTGACCAGGGGGACGTGTTCTCCTCTTGTAAGGAAAAGAAAATAGCAAGTCTAATTTGTTCTTAGGGAAATTGGAAGGCGACGGTGGCCACCTAACACGGGAGTGACGAAATGTTTCCCCCTGTTACAGCTTGTGTGGAGCAAGTTAACATCTTGCTGGAGCGTGTGACCACAGCAGTGAAGGTGCGAGTCAAAGGTAGATGATTGGAGAATTAAAATAGTTGGGTTTTGCAGAGCACAGGAATTGTGAAGCCAATATGACCCCACAGCCACTAAGTCCTGGGCAAAATTGCCAGTTTTTACCATTTCACAGTGATACGAGATCACTGTACGCAAACCCAGGAAGCCAAAACACTTGAAGATGATACAGGTGCTGGGGACACCGTTAAGAGCGTGTTCGAAACACTGAAGGTCAGATGGAAACAACTGCTGACCAGTTTGCCCATTGGAGAGGAGCAATTGTTGACTAGCTTGTAGCTGTTTGCTGCCTTTTCCAGAACATGCACAATCAAGGGTGACATTTTCAAAGAGCAAACAGAGGAAGAAAGAATCGCAGGGACCTACTGATGGAGCCTACAGCCACCTGGCTGCCCAAACCATCAAAGACCCGGAGATGCCCTTCCAGGATCATGGTGGGAAACCCAAATGTGGAGCACCATAGAATCATAGAATGGTTTGGGTTGGAAGGGACCTTAAAGCTCATCCAGTTCCAACCCCCCTCCCATCAGCAGGGACACCTTCCACTAGACCAGGTTGCTCAAAGCCTCATCCAGCCTGGCCTTCAACACTTCCAGGGCAGATGCTAGTCTGTAACACGTGGAATGTCAGCCTAACTATGATGCAGCTGCATTTTCTTAATGCATTATTGAAACTGTTACCTTTCTTCTCTCAATTAACTTGAGGAATGATGTTCATAAAAAATTACACGACTTTGGTCGTGTGTTTTATCCACCACGGGTTTATAAAATGGTTTCAGGATGGTGGTGAGGTCAAACTGCACCGTGTTCGGAGCACTGGCCCATGATGAGTGCAGTTTGTACCTCCTCATTTCAGAATCCTGTACTTTTCCCTGGGTGATTTTTACTTGTGATATCAGATCAGTATTTAAGGTGCACTTTCACCTGCTGGGTACTTCACGATAAGAGCAAACAGGCTCAGAAATGGTGAGAAACTGAAAATTCAAGGGCAAATGAAATGGGAACAGCCACATAATTGGACAAGTATCAATATTTACTGGGCAGGAGTTAGTACAGTGTGTCCTGTTACACAAAACACATTATTTATTCCTGGAGTTTTCAGCCGCGGTTGACTCGAAGGACTGCCGTAGTCCTAAGGGCACACTGCTGTTGCGCAGAACCGTCGGCTGGATGCCACAGAGGCTCGAGAGCTCTTCTGATGCTGCTTTTCCAAAAGATCAGTCAAAATTCGCTGGTTAAAAGCTTTGCCTGGAATAAAGCTGAGCTGGTAATGAACGATATGAGACATATCAATTTTTGTATGTGGTATTTACCACACTTTCATGCACTTGTATGGCAAAAGCAGTGTGGGGTGTTTTTCTTTCTCCTTTTAAATGTTCTTGTCCGGAGAGTTGAAATCTATGGTTGGAGTTAGTGTGGTGGTGGCTGGAGTTTTCTGTAAGGCATCTGGCTGCCACGGCACTTTGCTGCTCACCTAAACATCATGTTGCTGGTGGAAACCGCTTCTTCACCAAAGGAGGATCTGCGTGAGTTCTTGCTGCGAACATGCGATCGGCTCTACGAGGACAGAAACAGGTGTTTACTCCTTCCGACATGGTTTGTTTGATCTCCTCCAAATCCCCTTCTCAGGCCAGTACATCTCCATGTAAATCCCATGCTAAAATTTGTTATCTGCAGAGAGCATGTATTGTGTGTGCGCTGGCTGGCTCGTGAAAAACCCATAATTAAATTTCATGAAAACGACGGGTTTTTATATAGATTCAGACACTCTTAAGAAATAAAATAGAAACAGAAGAGTTCTGGCCAACTTCTGTCGGCCTGTAGACTTATTAGGTATTCCAATCCAAGGAAACCAGGAATGTAAGTATTCCTGTCCAAAAATATCCCGTTAAGACTATTTTATTTTAATCACAGCTGCGTTAAAAAATACACAGTTCTCTTTGCACGAGCCAATCGCCTTTCCCTGTTAGGACGAGAGTACATTTTTCCCCATTTTTATTACAATCATCTTGAAGACAGACACGCCGATATCGGAGCATATTGTAAAGATTTGAAATTCACGATGTGCGCAGCCATCACAGTTTAGGTTACATACATCAATAACCTGCACAAGGCTGTTAGGTAACTGTGTTTAAACTAGTTGTATTTTAAACAGAGCAGGTTAAGAAGACGTGACAAGTTTATTTGGAGGAGGCTGAGAAGATTCAAGGCTGGGCTTGAACTGCAGGGCCACAATGACCGGGATGCAGAAGGAGCTGCTGGTGCACGTATTAATTAACTTCTTTATTCAGGGATCAATCGACACCACCGTTAGTTTTATTGACTTTATAATTAGCAAGATCTTACTTTTGCTTGAATAAAGCTGTTTTACCGAACATAAAATCTATCCTTTTACGCCCATTATTCGCCGGTTTTGCCCTTGTTCCTCGCAGCCCTCTCCTGGAGGGCTCCTTCCCTGTGGGGGGGACAGTCCCGGCCCCTTCCCTGCCCACCCGCGGGGACAGCCCGGGCTCGTTCCCGCCGCCCGACAGCCTCCGCCGACC
>NW_010323560.1:21999-22468 GCF_000700745.2 Antrostomus carolinensis | reverse complement strand
CCCGCTGGCCTTTGCTGGGTGGTTTTAAAACAATAGCGACGGGTTAATCAGCCGGGTGAGCTTCTCCCTCACCCCCCAACCCCCCATTGGACCTTTTCTACTTGTATCTTTTTAATGTTATGCAGGATCACATTTCATTTGTCCTCTCGTGGTTTGTGTAAACACCTATTTAGGTGTCGTAACCACCTCGTCAATGCTGTGATCATGTACTCTGTGTTCTTCCGCTCGAGTCTGTGCTGCCCGATGATTTGGAGCTGCTCACGCCTGTCTGTGTGGCCAGCAGCTCGAGGGAGGGGATTCTCCCCCTCTACTCTGCTCTCGTAAGGTCCCACCTGCAGTGCTGTGTCCAGTTCTGGAGCCCCCAGCACAAGAGAGACCTGGAGCAGTTAGAATGAGTCCAGAGGAGGCCACGAGGATGATGCGAGGGCTGGAGCAGCTCTGCTGTGAGGACAGGCTGAGAGAGTTGGGG
>NW_010323560.1:19832-21731 GCF_000700745.2 Antrostomus carolinensis | reverse complement strand
AGGGGAAGGGGTCCCTGCTGAGGCAGGGGGGTTGGAACTTGGATGAGCTTGGGGGTCCCTCCAACCCAAACCATTCTGTGATTCTCTCAGGCCTTAAACCAGCTCCATAATTTGCAGATGGCTTCTATCACTGTCTCCTGGTTGAATGGAACCATCAGAATTTAACACTAGAACTGTAACAGGAAGGTCCCCACTGCAGTGATCCCTCACTGTAACAGTTTCCTAGGTCTGTAACTGAGAGTTATACTGGGAGAGGTGGATGAGTTGAAATTTTAACAACCAGCTCATGTTCAGATCAGTGCTTCAGTGAAGAGCTGGGTGCTCCCATCGCCGTGTCTAAATGAGTTTCAAACTCACTAGGGCAGCAGTTGTTGTTGACAGCTCATGGTTGAGAGACTCAGGCTGTGAAATCTGGGCACTGAACCCCAAATTGCTGACACTCAGCCCAGCAGAACTCCCTGGCTTATCACAGTGCAGCTTCTCTTCTGATAATGACAAGTGGTTTTGGCTTTGGGCTAAAAAATCATGTAAAAAGTGGGTTTAAACTTGTATTAATTTTTCTATTTTAATATCTACAAGAAGTTGTAAAAGTGAAGAGATGGTGAGAGCGAGTGGTGGGTGAGGTGGGCTGGGCTGCATGTGCTGGAGTCGATGTACAGAGAGATTCATCAGAGCAGGGTTTTTGAAACCTGAAATCTTATACTCAAGCTTTATTGCACAGTGTAGAGGAACAAATTTAAAAGATCAAAACTAAACCAAGCTAAAATACTAGAAAGGAGGGAAGTGTGGAGTGGATCCTGTGGCATTTTGTGACAGGGATGGAAGAGAAATTAGAGATCTCTAACGCTGATGGATGTTCTGTGCATTCAGTTTTACTGCTGATAGGCAGACATCATGCTGCTCCTGTACTGATTCCAAAGGTACACAGTGCCTAAACATACCAATGTGCTGAAATAAACGACATTATTTTTAGTGCTGGTGCTGTTGTAACACAACCCTGTGTGACAATGACGGAAGGGAAAGAAGAAGGAGGTGAGAGGATTGAGGTCTTGCCTGCTCTACTCCTTCCTGCTTCCCAAGCCTGGTCAGGAGAAAGGGGCCTGTGGGTCCTGGGCGACAGGAGAGTGAACAAGGGAATTATCCTGCTGTGGTGACTGCAAATCAGGAGTTGGAGGCAGAGGAGATGGTCACAGTCGAGGTCCCTCTGTGACTTGTACACTCAGCTGAAGAGTTTCCTAGAGAATTCCCAGCCCTGCTCTCTCCCACAGTGTGGTTGGGATAAGGGAGCATTAATGAGGGGAGAAAAAGAGACTCCCAACTCCATCACACACCCCTCCAGTCTTGATAACTCCTTAAAGCTTCTGTTGTGGTGTTTTTTGATGTCATAAAGGGAATTCCTTTGGATGTCAGCATCATAAAGGCATTGACCATGGCTCTGTCACCTGTGCTCGGGATTTGCTGTTTCTTTACTTGCAGTTTGATATCTTTTTTGACAGCAGAGCTATAATGTACCCAGCCTGCCTAGATAAAAATTATATATTGTATAAAAAGCAACAAAGAACAGTTTTATTTGTTCGACAAATTTTGAGATAGCTTTAAAGAGTCTTAATCTTTTCCTGTGTATAATGGAAATCAGCAGATTTCTACAAATCTAATTGTTCTTGATGTCCTAGTGTTCTCGTGATGTGCTTGTGGCAGTGTTCTAAAACCAGAACAAAAATATGACCAAGCAATCCCTCTAATTTCAGCATCGTTAGGAGTACATAGTACACATAATACATATATTAATCATAGAATCACAGAATCATAGAATGGTTTGGGTTGGAAGGGACCTTAAAGCTCATCCAGTTCCAACCCCCCTGCCATCAGCAGGGACACCTTCCACTAGAGCAGGTTGCT
>NW_010323560.1:0-19450 GCF_000700745.2 Antrostomus carolinensis | reverse complement strand
CCAGCACTGGAGGCAGCACTGCAGGTGGGGCCTTACGAGAGCAGAGTAGAGGGGGAGAATCCCCTCCCTCGAGCTGCTGGCCTGTTTGCTAATCAGTTTAGCAAGGTGTTTACAAATGTTTAGAAATTTTAAAAGTCCAGGAAATGAAGATAAATACGACTTTTTGGCCTGTCCAGCGAAATATGACAGATATCCTTAAACTGCAAATGGTTCCTGTGCTCATGTTCATCTCTTTGTTTGTTCTGTGGCTCGGTGCTGCAGGCACTATCGGAAGCGCTCTGCCTCCCGTGGCCGCTCCGGCTCTCCGGCAGCCGTTCCAGAAGCCGTTCTCCATCGGATAAGAGAGGAAAGCGTGGAGAAGACAGACGCTCCAGGAGCAGAGATCGGGACCGGAGACGCGAGAGGTCGCGCAGCCGGGACAAGAGGAGGTCTCGATCGCGTGACAGAAAGCGGCAGAGGTAGGAGTTACCAGTTCCAGCACCAGCAGGTAGAAATGCCTGTCCTTTGAATATTGATTCAATATTGTATTATTGAGTATAATTAGTTTGCTAATTTGTTCATGATACATTTTACTATGCTTAATATTTTTACTTATTAAATGGTTTCTAGCTGCTGGTGCTGGAGTTTGTAAGGTCTTAGAGGTTTTGATGGTTGTTGTATTCCTTTTACAAGCTGTTCCTCAATAATAGGCTGAAATTAGAGTGTGATCACGTGCTCGATAAATACACTTTTGCTCTGTGGCAGACGTTCAAGAAGCAGAGAAAGGGAACGTAGCAGAGAGAGGAGAAGATCCCGGAGCCGAGAGAGGAGACGCTCTAGAAGCAGGAGTAGAGGCAGACGGTCTCGATCCTCCAGTCCAAGCAAGAACAGGAAAACAGAAAACAGGTATTTGTGTTCTCTAATTACAATTAATATCATAGTGACAAAATATTGTAACACTGTTGGTAGCGTGGAGGAAATAATGAGGCAAAACTGAGGAAAGCTTTGATTTGTAGAGCAAGGAGAACATTATGTGAGTGTACTGTTGTGATCTTTTCACATTGCTTCATGTGTCTAATGCAGCTTGTTAGGAGAATGTTTCTGTAAAAGAAAATGATACAAGTTGTGGCAACTAAAAAATGCAATTAACTTTAAAGTGAATCACAGAATGTTGGGGATTGGAAGGGACTCAAAAGATCATCCAGTCCAATCCCCCTGCCAGAGCAGGAACCTAAATGAGATCACACAGGAAGGCGTCCAGGTGGGTCTTGAATGTCTCCAGAGAAGGAGACTCCACACCCTCCCTGGGCAGCCTGTCCCAGGGCTCTGTCACCCTCACTGTAAAGAAGTTTCTTCTCAAGTTTAAGCGGAACCTCCTGTGTTCCAGCTCACACCCATTGCCCCTTGTCCTACCATTGGGCATCACTGAGAAGAGCCTGGCTCCATCCTCCTGACATTCACCCTTAACATATTTATAACCATTAATGAGGTCACCCCTCAGTCTCCTCTTCTCCAAGCTAAAGAGCCCCAGCTCCCTCAGCCTTTCCTCATCAGGGAGATGCTCCACTCCCTTCATCATCTTGGTGGCTCTAACTGAAGCCACCAGAACAAAGACTGAACTTTGTTCTGAAAGCTTTGTAGTGCTTCATTGTTATCTCAGGTTCTGGTATCAATAAGTAATGTTCTGCATCCCAGCATGTGTGCCTAAATTAATAAAGTAGAGGTGCTCTCTGGCACAGGCATCACATTGAAGTATAACTTTCTTTAAACTTGTAAATTTCTGGAGAACAGGAAGTTGTAGCTGACAGATTTGCTCCAGTGCAGTCTTCTCAGTGATGGGCTGTATGATTTTCTTTCTCAGATAAAGCACTTCAGTTCTTTGGAAACATACAGAGCTTTTAAAAAGAAATATATGAGTAGGGTAGCAGCAGAGAATCTCTAAAGGGCATTGTGGTGACATCTGTAAGAGGAATTTCTGAAGTGTTTTAAGTGCCACTGATTGTACCTGAGCTCAATGTTTCATCCATTCTTTACCCAAAGAGTGTTCTAAAGAATGTAAACCAATAAAGTTTGGAATCTGCTTTTTAAAAGTATATTTGTGCAGAACAATAAAATATCTTAACACTTCAGAGAGGCTCAAGATGTCTGCTTTGGTAAAGCCACCACCTCTTTATCTGCTGTGTGTTGGATTCTGGGGCTGTGCTTAGTGCTGCAGTCAGTATGGATTTGACAAGTACTAGTCCTAGAGGTTTACAGTTGAATAAACTGCCTAGTAAGTAGACTTAGTAAAGAGGTGAACTTTGAACTGTTTGAGATATTGACTTTAGAAATGTGTAAAAACTTAGTACAGGTTGTCTTCTTTTGAATATATTTTAGTGGAATTTTCAGATATAATTCTAAACATATATATATTATTTATTATAGTATAAACATATAACCACGCTGTACTGTAAGGTGAGTGGGAAGTCTGTAAGTTGTCACAGTCTGTATCAAGAATGAGCAGGTTGATGACAATCTAGACATGGTGAGAAGCTGGAATCACAAAGTCTGTTGGAATAAGCCTATGGTTTGTATTAGAATAGCCCAATGAAAAAAGCATAAAGAGTTTTAATTGGCTAAAATGAATTTTACATTTATTAACACGAGTTGGCACGTGTTTGGATGCATTTCTTTTTTTTTTTTTTTTTTAATTGTAAGCAAGTAAGAATAATAAAATCTGTGATAAATTGCAAGTCTGCACATTACATTTGAATTACATAAAGAGCTTTTCCCAGAGAGAGGTGTTTTTATGTCTTTCAGCCAGTACTGTACGCTCAGGGGAACGTTCAGAATTCCATGGCAAGATGCTAGATCACTTTACCTTTCTCTAGAAATTCAACAAACAGGACATTTTTGGTATCTCTTTTTCTAACTACTGTCTTCAAGGAGGTGTAAAATAAACTGCAGAACCACTAGAGTATCGATTGTAAGTGTTCTGGAAATGAAGTCTACAACTTCCTCCTGTAAAGAAATGAGAAGAACAGAACCAAAGCGTGTGAATCGGTGGATTGCAATAGATTCTACGTTTCTGGTAGTTAAAGGGAATGTTTCCAGGAAATGGAAAGATTCTCTGGGAGGCAGTGTGCTTTGTAAGGTATTTGACAACATAAACCTGTACAGAGTGTTCATAGTTCTGTCTCTGTCCAGCACATGTGTATCCCTGCCCTGAGAAAAGCTGTAATGTTCTAAGAAATCTTTGATCTTACCTTTCAGATCAAGATCTAAAGAAAAGACAGACGGTGTGGATGTTTCCAAAGAAAAGAAAAAAGACAAAGATGACAAAGAGGAGGAGAAGGATAAAGATGCCACCACAAATACAGTGGCCACTGAGGTAGAAGCTTTTAACGCTTATAAATTTAAAAGATAGAATTTAAACCAGGATTTAAGTTAGCCAGAGATGACTGCATTAACAAAAGAAAACCTGTTCTGAGAGCTGGATGAAATCCCCACTGAATGACAGAGTTTTTTCTTTTCAGTAACACAGACTCTTGTCACAGTGTGAGCTTCCAGTTCTTGGCATAAGAAACATTCATCTCAATTCGAGATTCCAAACTGCTTAAACCACAAACCACAGACGAGTGAAGGCAATCTCATTTTTCACAAATTAGGTGTCAGTAGAGGAGCTGAAAATTAAATAATAGTTATCAGTTAACTGCATTTCTTACTTGGAAATGTTGTAGTTGATGTTAGTATTTTTCATTTGCTTCTGTTGTGATAAGTTCGTGGATGTCAGTCCTCTGCAGCATGCTCACACAACGGTTATCATAGAATCACAGAATGGTTTGGGTTGGAAGGGACCTCAAAGCTCATCCAGTCCCAACCCCCCTGCCATCAGCAGGGACACCTTCCACTAGACCAGGTTGCTCAAAGCCTCATCCAGCCTGGCCTTCAACACTTCCAGGGAGGGGGCATCTACAGCTTCATTGGGCAACCTGTTCCAGTGTCTCACCACCCTCACAGTGAGGAACTTCTTCCTAATATCTAATCTAAACCTCCCCTCTTTCAGCTTAAACCCATTTCCCCTTGTTCTGTCATTAGTTGCCCTTATGAAAAGTCCCTCCCCAGCCTTCTTGTAGCCCCTTCAGGTACTGGGAGGCCACTATAAGGTCTCCCCGGAGCCTTCTCTTCTCCAGGCTGAACAGCCCCAACTCTCTCAGCCTGTCCTCACAGCAGAGCTGCTCCAGCCCTCGGATCATCCTGGTGGCCCTTCTCTGGACTTGTTCTAACTACTGTTAGAACTTCGAACTACTGTTATACTTGCCTGAAGAAGCACAGGCTAAAGCCAGTGGCCGTTGATTTTCATTATTTGGTTGGTTTTTTTTTATCATAGAATTTTGATCAGAACAAACTAGAAGAAGAAATGAGGAAACGAAAAGAAAGAGTGGAGAAGTGGCGGGAAGAACAACGCAAGAAGGCCATGGAAAACATAGGAGAGCTGAAAAAAGAAATTGAAGAGATGAAACAGGGGAAAAAATGGAGTTTGGAAGATGATGATGGTATTTAACTTTTTATATATATAACAGTTAAAATACTTTTGTTCTTAACAGTATTTTTATTACGTTATCTTTAAAGCATTTAATTACTTTTCAGAATGTGAACTATACAATAACAGAGCTTAAATCTGGTCATGGCTTCAAATGGTTTAAGAGACAGTTGAGATTAACAAGCTGGAGAGATGTGAATGAGCAAAAATGATATAGTAATAAAACTGGACTGTTATCTGGGGAGACTAATAATTTTAACACACCTGAGCACTTTTTCCTTGCCTGTTTTATTCCTGCCTTTCTTGCTTGTATTAGATGATGAAGAGGAAACTGCAGAAGGAGAAAAAGAAGGCAATGAGGTTGAAGATGAAGAGTTAGATCCTTTGGATGCTTATATGGAAGAAGTAAAAGAAGAGGTCAAGAAATTCAATATGAGAAGTGTGAAAGGTGGTGGGAGTGAAAAGGTAAAATCACTTATTAAGAATCAAAATGATTTGGGGTGGGAAAAAGGAGGGAAGTGCAAAAAAGCATGAAGTAAGTTAGATGCACTTAAATGCCTGTTTGCCTTAACTTTAATTTCCTGGTGTTTTATCAAGGATTATTCTAGTAAAATTTCATTGGAGGAAGTAAAAAAAAAAACAACCCATATTCTAGTAAAATTTCATTGGAGGAAGTAAAGTAAAAAAAAACAAACCCCAAAACCCAGCATAATGCATTCAGAACTACAAATATTCTGTATATTTTATACAGTGTGCTTTTTGTTTTATATGATAGTGCAATA
The DNA here is from genome assembly GCF_000700745.2 of Antrostomus carolinensis. Classification (NCBI taxonomy): domain Eukaryota; kingdom Metazoa; phylum Chordata; class Aves; order Caprimulgiformes; family Caprimulgidae; genus Antrostomus; species Antrostomus carolinensis. The sequence goes on along the minus strand of NW_010323560.1, from coordinate 14,167 downwards.
ATATTTCTTAACTGTTTTTGTAGAAGTCTGGACCAACTGTTACCAAGGTGGTAACTGTGGTGACAACCAAAAAGGCAGCTGCAGAGTCAGAAAAGAAGAAAGGGGAACTCATGGAGAATGACCAAGATGCAATGGAGGTAATGGAAGTGGCATGTATTTCTGCTGTGAAAAGGCAATGTGCCTCTTAGAAGAGGAAAGAGAACGAGGGTAGTCCTTGGATTTTTCCATCTCCTAGGAGATAAACGTTTAGTTATTTAATTTACAGAGCCATGGTCACAAGATTTTTGATCTTATGCAGTTTCTTGCTACTTGTACTGTTTTGTTTTGGTGCAATCCCCATCGCAGCTTTATTGTTCAGAGGCAGTGTTACCCAGATGAGAACTGAATGAGAGTCTGGCTTTGTAATTGTTCTTAATATGACTGGGCTGGTGTATGTCACATGTAGAGTGTGTGTTCAGTTCATGTCACTGAAATTGGGCAGGCAGTCCTGGTGACCCTGTCTGTGAGTGACCCACAAGCTAGTATGGAGTGTTTATGTACGCGGATGCTCAGGCTGCACGTTCACTCACATGTATGGAAACCAGTTTGTGTGTTACACTTCTGCTGAATTGCTTTGGAAGTATAAATATATTAATTTCCAAAACACCTGTAACTTATGGATCTCCAAACACTTAATGACTCATAGTGAAACATCTCTTTCAGCACAAATGGGATGTCTCATTTTACAGTTTAGGAAACAGTAGAAAACAGTTTGATTCTGCCTAGGGCTACAAAATGCCGTGCCAAGTCATGTGTTCTAGTGGACAAGCACCCTAAAACAAGTTTAAAAGCATTTTCTGTTACACTGCCTGTAGATAACAAATGTGTTTTAGTAGGAAGAGGTGATACAAATAGATAAATGTAAGCTACCCTCTTAAGCTCAGCCATCTTGCTCAGTGATTGGACCTGAACTTCTCAGAATTGCTCTTCTGTGTCTAAACTGCCTTCATAAAATGCTTTTGGGAGAATAGGCACATTGAGTACTTAATGTGGTTGTGTGTGGTGCTGTAGGTCTGAATGGTTGCTAAGGGTATGGGTAGGCTGCTGTCCAGGAGATCTCGGTGAGACAGCCTTGCTCAAGCTGTAGACTCGATACCCTGATAGGACTGCAGCTCAGCTAGGTCGTGCTAGCATACATGGACCTGTTAGAGCCAGTCCAGAGGAGGCCACAAGGATGATCCGAGGGCTGGAGCAGCTCTGCTGTGAGGACAGGCTGAGAGAGTTGGGGCTGTTCAGCCTGGAGAAGAGAAGGTTTTGGGGAGACCTTCTAGCAGCCTCCCAATACCTGAAGGGGCTACAAGAAAGCTGGGGAAGGACTTTTCCTAAGGGCAGTTAATGACAAAACAAGGGGAAATGGGTTTAAGCTGAAAGAGGGGAGGTTTAGATGAGATATTGGGAAGAAATTCTTTCCTGTGAGGGTGGTGAGACACTGTCCCAGGTTTCCCAGAGAGGCTGTGGCTGCTCCTCCCTGGAAGTGTTCAAGGCCAGGTTGGATGAGGCTTTGAGCAACCTGGTCTAGTGGAAGGTGTCCCTGCTGCTGGCAGGGGGGGTGGGACTGGGTGAGCTTTGGGGGCCCTCCCAACCCAAACCAGTCTATGATTCTGTGTTAAGCTCTGTGTTGCTGCAGTTCCAGTGTTGTTAGTACTCGACTAATTTAAAGCTGAGTTGGGTGCATCTGTCAGAACTGTGACTGCAGTGGGATGCAAATCAGTGGTGTGCTGGCTGGATTTTTTTTTCTTAATATTTTCCTCTTTCTATTGTAAGACTGTGATTATTTCTGCATGACAAGACTAATAGTATTTATAATGTTATGTAAGTAATATGGAACTTGATCAAAGTTAAGGTTTGGGAGAAACATGAAAGAACAATTGGGACTCTTAAACTGAGAGTGTGTTTTCAGTATCTGGTCTAATGGGGTAAGGAGTAACTGTTGCTTCTGAGTAAAGTTCATCTATAAATGAAAAGCCAGAGCCTCTCAGAATACCATCTGTACTAATTTACACACAAATTATAATCTATACAGTATTCCTCAGAAGAGGAGGAAGTTGATCTTCAGACTGCCCTGACTGGCTACCAGACCAAGCAGAGAAAGCTGCTAGAACCAGTGGATCATGGAAAGATAGAATATGAACCTTTCAGGAAAAACTTCTATGTTGAAGTACCAGAACTAGCTAAAATGACACAAGAAGGTAAGGACAAATACAACCAGAACACCTTGGGTGCTATTGAGGGCAAGAAAGATGGGTTTTGATGTGCAAAGAAACAGAAAATTCTCTTGGAATATCAAGAGCATTTGGAGCAACTTGGTTTAGAAAAACACCAAATCAGTTAGATCACTGCTATTGATGACTTCATGTAATTATGTGTGAGGCTTTGATTGAAAAATTTACCTGAGTCCTTTCCACCTGCCTCCTCTATCTGTGTGTAACCAGCTACAAACTGTTTTTCTGGTGGTAATGAAGTAGTATTTCATGTTCAGGGACAGATCAAGAATATTTTGATCAAACTAGCAGAGAAATGTTAAGTTTGACTCTGTTGTAATGCAAACTGTATTTCAGAGGTGAACGTGTACAGGTTGGAGCTGGAGGGAATCACAGTCAAGGGAAAAGGCTGCCCCAAACCAATAAAAACCTGGGTACAGTGTGGTATTTCCATGAAGATTCTCACTGCCCTCAAAAAGTAAGCAAGCACTTTATCAGCTATATCATGCTTCGTTTTGCTGGCTGTGCTCTATCATATATTTATGAGAAGAACATTTCTCTTTATGTTTGTAGATGTTACATACAGAGCCAGCAGGGTGTTTCCCCCTCAGTGTGGAATTACTGTTACAAACTGTTCCTTCTGCCATTTTTATCACGTTTTTGCTGCTCATTTTGAAGCTGTATTTTTTGAATGGCTCTGATGTGTATGTGTAAATAGGAGCATGCCAAACTTTTTCAGCATGACTGTGTTTCATATCTGCCAAATACCCATTTTGTTCTTAAAATATCTTTTCTTTTCCTCTCTTTTTAAGACATGGCTATGAAAAGCCCACTCCCATTCAAACCCAGGCTATCCCAGCAATTATGAATGGCCGTGACTTGATTGGCATTGCTAAAACAGGAAGTGGAAAAACTATTGCGTTTCTCTTGCCCATGTTCAGACACATCATGGATCAGAGAGCGTTAGAAGAAGGAGAAGGTCCCATAGGTACAAAGCTTTTGTTTTCAGAATTGCTATTTAAATAAATACAAACTCAAGCATGTGCTTTAGAAGGGTCTTCAGTTGTTCTCTTGGTTATAGGGAGGAATGTTTACTTGCTAATATCCATTAATGAATGGATTTTTTAAATTTCCTTAATGATCACTATGCTGTTTAATGTTGTTTGTGATCTCTGTGCTATCTAATGATGTTTCAAGAGCACTTACATGTCTGTATATCTGGAAAGGAGACCTTACTCCTTCGATTTTGAAACTTTGAACAGAGTTCCACCCCATCCTCATACTGACTTGTCTTTTTTTCTTGAAATTAAATTTTTAAAAATACATATAAGTGAATTGCTTTAAACATCATTACAGAAGATTAATTTTTATTGTATAAATAACAACATCTTTTATATTACAATGCATGATGGAAATACTTTGCTTTTCAGCTGTGATTATGACACCTACTCGCGAGCTGGCTTTGCAGATCACCAAGGAGTGTAAGAAATTCTCAAAGACACTTGGACTTCGAGTTGTCTGTGTCTATGGAGGGACAGGAATCAGTGAACAGGTACACAAAAGACATCACCTTGTCAAATAACTCTTCAGCTTTATTAATTAATTTTACCTTTGCAGTGAATTGAGTTCCCTTCTCTTTCCCATAAATCCAGTAGGTTTGCAGCCTTCATGATGGATTTTCTCTGGATGAATGTTAGTAATGCAAAAGCTTAAAGTATCAGTGGGACGTGACAGTTCAGAAGTTGTTGAGAAGCTGTATTTTTATGAGAGTTCCCCTGAAGACAACAGTGCTAAAATGTTAACTTTGGTTAACTTTGGTTTATTGCTTTATCAAGTATTGCATCTTAGAGTAATGTAGAGATTCGTTTCACAGGGTTCCCCCCCGTGCCCCCATTTATGGAAACAACAGGAGTGACCATCTGTGATGGAACATGGTTTGTTTACTATCAGTTGTCCCTGATATAACATTTGACATTCCTTACAGGCTCTTAACTGTAGAGAAGTCATATCTCCATTATAACTCCTTCAAGTGGTAGTAATTTAGGATGTCAGAGGAAGCAAAGTTTTCCAAAGACTTACAGAAACTGCTCAGTAAAATCTTTACATAAACAATTCACATTAACACAACAGCTGCATTACAGTGTATTTTGTTTTCTTTCTTGCTAGGTGATACATGTTTAAAAGAACCAAACACACAAAAACCCCCCAAAAACCCACAAAGCCAAGCCCCCCTGTAATAATTTGTTCACTATGTTTTAAAATCAGATCGCTGAACTCAAAAGAGGTGCTGAAATTATTGTATGTACCCCTGGACGTATGATTGACATGTTAGCAGCTAACAATGGTGAGTAGAAAACCTTTTTCTACGGAGCATTTTTTATATTTGTTGTGTAATTCTAACAAATTCAAAAGATCATGTACTTTGATAAATGGTCTTACAGAATTTTCTTATATCTCTTCAGGCTGCACTGTCTAGCTATTGAGAAAATATAGCACTAATAACAGGTTTAATAATACACTGAGTTGATTTTTTTGGGGAGGACAGGATATATACTACATTCTTGAAGAGTTTCTGAGAAATGTTGATCATTGTTAAGCTTTAAAATGTGCTGGTCCAAATTTTTTAACTTCAAGTCATTTAGATAAAGGTTATATTACAGTTACTTATTTTGTTGGCCCATTAATCCTTTATTATTGTTAGTGTAGCTCAGCAGTTACCCACTTTTACATAAGAGAAACTGACTCTGCCTTTATCTGTTGGTTTTAAAAACCAAACAGACAGAGAAGCCCTCCCTAAATAACTGTTTGAAAGTAAAAGAACTGACCTTACATCAAATATTCACATTGATTAAACTGAGCCACTGCAGCTTTAAGAGGTTTTGTCCTAGTGTAACCATTGCATGCTTATTAGATAAAGTTTTATTATTAAATTATTCCACATCAAAACCTCTACTAAACTGTTGACATTATTTAACTTCTGTGGAAAAAGTACCTTCAAGACATATAGAACTGGGCTTCCAAGACTTATATCGTCAAAGGTAGGTACATTAATGCTGTTCCCAAGTAATTTTACAAAGTTATTATTTGGGGATGAAAGTGTTAAGATGTTAAATAGATATGTAGTTTTTTAGGAAATATTTATTTTGTTCCTTAAGTATGAATTCCATATCTTAAAGGAATGCAGCGCTAAATCTCTAAAAGATAATGTGAGGATTCAGCTACGATTTGCTGAAGATGAAAGGACCAAAATTCTCCTGTAGTTTGGTAGGCACAGCTCCGAGTGATAGTTGTGGAAAATGATAAGAATCTGTTCCATTCCGAGAGCATTTGACAGTGTCACTCCACACTTGCTTGGAACTGAATTTGTTCACATGTTTATATTGTTGGAGAATATGAGTCTTAAATCCTTAAGTTAAATCCTTCTCTTGAAAGGGAATCTCTTAGCTGTTTGTTTGGGAAGGGTGCTAATTATCCTGTCCATCATAATTTCAAAATGTTCACAGATAGACAATTTGCTTATTTTGTTTCCAGCTGTCCCAGAGTTTGGGGTGGTTCTTTAATTTTAAATTTAGCAGTATTACTGGGTAGGTTTTAATCTTTATATATTCATTTTGACAAGACTGCTTACTCTGTTTTGATGCATATTATTAGCAGTTAACTAGAATTAGTATGATTATCCTCAAATAGTTATTTCTAGCTCCATGGAAGCATTACAGATTATATGTATGAGAGGAATTTTTCTGAGGCTGCAACAGTTAGCACTGGACTTTGCCTTCCACACATGCGCTGTAATCTCTAATATGTTTTTTTCTAGGTGGCGCTGTCAGATAATGGCTGATGTGGCTCCTTGCTTCATCTCAGTCTTAGTTTTATGATGTGTTTTGGCGAGGGCAGTTTTCTGAATTTTACAGGTTCTTCTGGCCCTATGATGGTATGCAAGAGAAGAGTTTGACAAAATAAAGGGCCTTGTGCATACTTACACATTTCCCAGAATTTATATGTGATTAAAATGAGAACATTAAAATTCACATTCGGTGAATTTTTAAAAAAAATAAATAATTAATGTCTTTGTTAGAAGATAGTGAGACTATGTAACATTTTAAAAAAAATTATTCCTGAGGGGAAACTAGATTTCCATTTGATTTTGTTTCCCATGTTGTTTTTTCCTCTCCTTTCACAGGTCGGGTGACAAACCTCCGTAGAGTCACATACGTTGTACTCGATGAAGCAGACAGAATGTTTGACATGGGTTTTGAGCCTCAGGTAATTAATGACATGAGTGACACTGCCACAAGATGTTCTTTTCCACTTAGAGGATTTTGCAATGCTGTGTTATTATTATACTGCAAATGAGTGTTCAAAAATGAGTGTTCAGGGGGCCTACAAGAAAGCTGGGGAAGGACTTTTCATAAGGGCAGTTAGTGACAAAACAAGGGGAAATGGGTTTAAGCTGAAAGAGGGGAGGTTTAGATGAGATATTAGGAAGAAGTTCTTCACTGTGAGGGTGGTCAGACAGTGGAACAGGTTGCCCAAGGAAATTGTGGCTGCTCCTCCCTGGAAGTGTTGAAGGCCAGGTTGGATGAGGCTTTGAGCAACCTGGTCTAGTGGAAGGTGTCCCTGCTGCTGGCAGGGGGGTTGGAACTGGATGATCTTTAAGGTCCCTTCCAATCCAAACCATTCTATGATTCTATGAAGATATCCTATGTATGGACAGCAGTTTAAATTGACTCTTTAAATTTTTTCTATTATCCTCACATTTCCGAAGAGGAAATCTGTAAAGAAATATTTTGTAGTCTGTGTGTAGTGCAGATAACACCTCACTTTAAATCTGACAGCTCTGTGTGTGTACGAAGCTCAATGACAGCACTTGGATATTAACAGGGAATGTTCTCTTGAACCAGGTTATGCGCATTGTAGACAACGTCAGGCCTGATCGTCAGACTGTCATGTTCTCTGCTACTTTTCCCAGAGCTATGGAGGCATTAGCTCGGAGAATCCTTAGTAAACCTATAGAAGTGCAGGTCGGAGGCAGAAGTGTCGTCTGTTCTGATGTGGAGCAACACGTTGTGAGTATCACACAGCTGCCTCACTGATCTCATTTGCTTGCAAAAGATTATTTCCAGCAGTATTGAATATAAAGCAATATACCCACAGAGCTTTTGTTTTGAGAAGTTTAGTGATATTATGAAACATGAACTCAGAATAAACTGACACCCTAATGTGCATATGCAATGCAATCACTCTTTTTAAAAAACCACGTGGTTTTATACCACTAAGCTGAGTAGCAGTTTTACCACTAGCTGTGGAAACAGCCTGAAAAAGTCATCTCCTCTTCCTGATTTTCATTTTCATGCACCCTCGATGCATTTAATGACTTAAGATACATTTTATACTCTTTCTACTTTGCTTTTCTATGTCTTTTTCCAGATTGTCATAGAAGAGGAGAAGAAATTTTTGAAGTTACTGGAGCTCCTGGGACACTATCAGGAGAAAGGATCAGTTATCATATTTGTAGATAAACAAGAACATGCTGATGGATTGTTGAAAGATTTAATGAGAGCCTCTTATCCTTGCTTGTCTCTTCATGGAGGTAATCATCAATCTGGAGGATTTATATTAACAACTCCAAACTAGACTATTGGTATTCAGTAGTTATAAAGAGAAGATACTTAGTTCCTGTGTAGTAGCAATTAATATTTCTTCTTCCTAAGCAGATTTTGCTTTAGAATTGTGAAATATATTTGTCTCTTAATTTGAAATAGGCAGTTTTCTGTAATTACTCTCCATTGTTCCCTGGGAGATGTCATCAGATGTCAAATCTTGTCTCTGTGCAACAGGATTGTTACTGCGAGTTGACACCTCTCAGGGAATATTATTAACTACTTGTTGTTGTAGAGTAGGGAATGCCATGGGGGGAGTGTTATGTGATATTTCTATTTGAGATTTCACAAGAATAGCAGCTGTTCTTTGACTTTTCTGCCATCAAGTAGTAATACAACAGAAGTAGTTTAGCAGCAAGAGGAGGAAATCTCTTTAGATTATTGTCCATCCCAGAGTATTTTAAAACTTTCTATATATAATGCTCTTAAAAATACAGTAACCAATAAATACAAAACCACTCTTCATTTAGTGCAACAATGGAAGAGGGGAATCTCGTTGTTCTGAGATTTCTGTTGCCTTTAGAGAACAGACAAAGCCTGCAGATGAATATAAGAAGTCAAATAGAAAATCATATTAAAGGAACTTTTGAGGATCTTGGTGTGGGAAAACATCTTTTTGTAGTGGAAAAACTAAAAGTTTTGTTCTGGGTAATAAACTAAGAGATTTATTATTTGGGTTAATACAATTTTCCAGTAGAAGTGTGAATGTATTGAAATTCTATTTGCTCAGGCTTTCTGTTGTTTGAAGTTGGAGGGTGTTTTGACTCTGTGTACAAACTCTTCTGGCTCAAAGCAGAGCTTTATAATTAACTGTTTTCTCTGTGTTTCTTCCAGGTATTGATCAGTATGACCGGGACAGCATAATTAATGATTTCAAGAATGGAACTTGCAAACTTCTAGTGGCCACATCTGTAGCAGCAAGGGGCTTGGATGTAAAACAATTGATGCTGGTGGTTAATTATAGCTGTCCCAACCATTATGAAGATTATGTGCACCGAGCAGGCCGAACTGGACGAGCTGGCAATAAAGTATGTATGATCAGGTGCCTGTTTCCATTAATACTGCAAATTTTTCCTTGTGCTTGATTAAGCTGTTCCCAAGGGATAGCTACAGAGGGAGTAGTTTACGTTACTGGTGGGAAGAGGCTTTCCCTTTGGAGTGCATCTGAGGTTTTTGAGTGATCATCTGTAAAATCTATTCTGAATTGTAGCACTGTGGAAGTTGGAATTTAAATGATGTTCTGATGTCTGAATGTTCTTTTAAATCTCATTTGTGGCTCAAAGTTTGGGTGTTTTTCAATGTTGGAAATGTGCCCTACTAAATTTATAAGATATTCTTTTCCTAACTCTTAATTTTTAACTGAAGGAAGGACTTTAGTTTCTACCACCTGTGGTTGATTACCTCTGTATCAGCTTCCTGGGAAATCACATTATTTATTCTACATTCCTACTAAAAAAAATGTATGCATGAAAATCATGGTTACTTTTATTGACCAGAACAACAGCATCTGTGCAAGGCTACTCCCATAAATTTAAAGTGTCTTTAGAAATTTTTGCTTTATTATCTTTTAAATTAATTTTGACCAGGGGTATGCATACACATTCATTACTGAGGATCAGGCACGGTATGCTGGTGATATCATTAAGGCTTTAGAATTGTCCGGGAATCCAATTCCTACTGATTTGGAGAAGCTCTGGGCTGACTTCAAAGACCAGCAGAAGGCTGTAAGTAATTCTTTCTTCTGTAGTGGGCTTTGGTCTGGGTTTAATGAGTATGCACATGGGTCCAGTTGTACAGTATACATACATGAGTCATCTCACTGACTTTTTAGAGGTTTTTTTTTAATCAGAGTTTTTTCTGATATAAAAACCAGAGAGTTTTTTTTACTTCATTTAAAAAAACATGTTATACTTACAGAAAATCCCAGTAGTGTATTGTTTCTATCTGCTGAATTAACATAGCTTTTTTTATTACTCTTCATTGTAAAATACAGGTTTTTTTAAATTTGAAGAGCTTTCTAAATGTACTAGGATTTGGTTTTTAAAATAAATTACTTCAAAATTATTTGTATAATTTTATAGTTATTTCCTGACTATCAGAAGTGGAATTTTAAACTTCAAAGTATGAAAATATATATTTTTGTTTTCAGGAGGGGAAGTTGATTAAAAAAAGTAGTGGATTCTCTGGCAAAGGTTTTAAATTTGATGAAACAGAACAAGCTTTGGCTAATGAAAGAAAGAAGCTACAAAAAGCAGCGCTTGGCTTGCAAGATTCAGATGATGAAGATACAGCTGTTGATGTAAGCACCTGAAAATAAGATGGAAAACCTTAAACAACTTCAAATATATTTGTTTCTTCCCCAGTAGGTTACATACCACTTTGCAGAATGCATGGATTCATGTTACTCCATGTCCTATGCCACTGACTTAGTTAAATTCCATGAGTAGATCTATGTGTGTTCTTTGATATAAAAGATATATAGCTATGAAGATCTTGAAAGTCTCTTTCTGACTTACTGTTTTTTTTATACTTAATATATGTTGTTATGTATATGTCACAGAAATTCTTTTCTTTATAATATTAATCTCGTGTAAATGAAATAGAATGATTACCCTCAATTACAAATATCTTTTTTTTTTTTTTACTTGTGGCATTTTAAAGAAATTCACAGTAGCCTTTTCTGTTTCTAAATCCTTATTAGATTCCTTTCTTACTGTTTGTAAGATTCATTTTTTGTGACCTTGAAAGTAAACACTGTGTTCAGACTTTTTCCTGATGGTTAGATCATCTGTTCCCTTTGTTGAGTTGTCATTCTGGGCAGGCTTCTACCGTTTATACAACATTTATTTCTTTAAAAGCATAGAAACTAAATGCACCTTAGTGTTTGCTTCCTTTAGGATGATAAGATTACCTAATGGTAAATCCAGTGATCTAATAAGTGTTATTTTTTTTTTTAGATTGATGAACAAATTGAAAGCATGTTCAATTCAAAGAAGAGAGTAAAAGACATGGCAGCACCAGGAACATCAAATGCTCCTACACCATCAGCTGGGAATGCAGAAAAATTGGAAATTGCTAAAAGATTGGCTTTGAGAATCAATGCCCAGAAGAATCTTGGAGCAGAGGCACAAGTATTTGTCCCTTTCCACTTTAAGGTCAGACTACAGAGCAATTTTTTTCCTTTTCCTTTTTTCAAAGGTTGTTCAGTTCCTCATTCTGTGGCTGTCATTTTATTTAGTGTCTCTGCACACTAACATCATACTGCATTATTTAGCTCATTTGTGCTGGGCTAACTCAGTTATAAGTGGTAGGATTTGTAACTGAGCTAATACGATAATAAGATTTAACAGAGAACTGGAAATGCTTTGTCTGCCCTGGCAAAGAGTTAATTGATTACTGATAAAATGACACAATTAGGTTTTGTCAGCTTCAGCAGAGTTGCAGAACATCTTTCTCTGCTGAAGCACGTAATACACAGTTCATTTAGATTAATGTGCTGTGGAATGTTGATGTGTTTTGAGTTGAAGATAGAAAAGACCAGTAAGATCTTTTCTATGCAGGTGTGAGGGGCATTATTGAGAGGAGGGGAAGAAGAGAAAGAGAAGTTTGGAGAATGTATTTATGTGGACAGTTGTATTACAGAGAAAGCTTTAATGAAACCCTTGTTGGTTGATACAGGACTTCTTTCTGCTGTCTTGTTCTCAACATGGACCTGTTTGTTTTTTACAGGATGTGATGCAGCAGGCTACAAATGCTATCTTGAGAGGAGGCACAATTCAAGCTCCCACTGTATCTGCCAAGACCATTGCAGAGCAACTGGCTGAAAAAATCAATGCTAAGCTCAATTATGTACCCATAGAGAAACAGGAGGAAGAGAAACAGGACGGAGGACAGAATGAATCCTTTAAGAGATATGAAGAAGAATTAGAGATCAATGACTTCCCACAGGCAAGTAACCATTTTGCTATAATCAAGTGTCACTGACCATTATTCACCATACAGGGTATGTTTACTCAGCCTACCAGAACTGGGAAACCAAACAGGGATGGGAGGGGATCGTTCTTCCCGTCAGAAACAGCTTTGCCTTCACCCCAAGGCAGTGTGAGCTTCTCCAGACTGGCTTTGAACTTCTAACCACGACAAAAAAATTGTCTCAGTCTACAAGTAACTTATTCCAACCTACTAGATCCTTTCTAGTAATTTTGTTGTCTAAATTAATGGGATGCATTTATCATAATGAAGTATTTTTGAGGATATAGTAGAGATTTGGGACAATTTTTACAGGGTTCTGAAAAACAACTGGCAGTGTTTATTCCTTAGGCTTTATTTAGGGAGATTTTAAGGTTTACTTATTTTTGTCTTTAGCTGATGAACTGCATAGAAATAAATAGCATTCAGTTTATCAAAAGGAAGTACTTGCAGCTATTAACGGTGTATGTTTGCCCTTGAAGTCTGTTCCTGTACAGAAAGTGATAAATAAAATACTCGAGTGCTGCTTTAGATCACAAGAAAAAAAATTACAAGTTTTAATCTTTCAGTGTAGCAAAATAGAAGGTCTTTAGAGCTCTTGCTCCAGCAGTACTACGCATCCATTCTCCTTTCTCCTTCTTCTGTAACTTTATCTTGCTGACACAAGAGACAGATTTATTTTAAAATATACTTGCATAAAAACGACTGGCTGAAATTTCAATCTACATTTTTACAGTCGAATGCCATGACCAACTTTCACAGCACAGTGTTCTTGTTTGCCTAAAATGTCAACTACCCTTTGGATTGCCATTTCGTGTGATTCCTTTCCCTTGATTGATCCTCCCATATCCTTTACCTTGCAGACTGCCAGATGGAAAGTTACCTCCAAAGAAGCGCTGCAGAGAATCAGTGAATATTCTGAAGCTGCTATTACAATCAGAGGAACTTATTTCCCACCAGGCAAAGAACCCAAGGAAGGAGAACGAAAGATTTATTTGGCTATAGAAAGTATGTATTCTTTTAATAAATGTTTCAGTGAAAGATACAACTCTATTTATTTATTTTGTTAATTAGACATATGGAATCTCTATAGTCATAGTGTCTGGATGCTCAGTTCCAAACCCACTATAGTTATTTTGCAAATTAATAGAATTACTAAAGAAACATTCATTTATCTTAATACACTTTGCCAAATGATCCTTGGGGATCACTGAGATGCTTCTGAGAATGCTGACCTGCCACAGAACAGCAGCAAACATGTACTGAATCAGTTTGGAGGAGAGGGGGGGGGGAAAGAAAGGAAAAAAAAAATAAATAAATCCATATAAGCACAAAAATGTCTGTACCAGTGTGAAATAAGGAAGAAAATGGAATTGTGTGGATTTTGGCTGTTAAAGGTGGAAGAAATTACATCAGCTACTACAACAAAAACTTTGCAAATCTCATGATGGTTGAGTTTTTCTCAAAGAAGCCTTTAATCCTGGGTATTTCTGAGTAGTGTAATTCATGATTGTCTGTTTGAAGTGACTTCCCTAAAACAGTCTGTACAATACTAGAGTCTTCTTCAGCGAGTAGTTGGGGATATTCAGCAAGTTTTACAGTGTTTCTGAAAACAGTCAGCAGTGTTTATTCTGTCAGCTTCACAGAGAGAAACTGTTTAACGTGGTGATATTTTTTTGTCTGCAGGTGCCAATGAACTGGCTGTACAGAAAGCAAAGGCAGAAATCACACGACTTATAAAAGAGGAGCTCATCAGATTGGTGAGTGAAATATCCAGAATGCAGAGGGAAAGTGCCTTAATTTATGCTTCATGAGATTGATTTCTACAAATGTTGACACTCTGGCATGCATTTTTTATTAATAGCAGGGACTGGAGCCTATAGATCTCAAAAACCACTGTTTTCATTGAACAGCCTAGAAAATATATCAGTGTGTTCAGTCAGCCAGACATACGGGTGTTATCCAGCCAGCAGATGGAGATAACACATTAACAGAGCTTTTTGACTGAAAGACCCTTTATAAAGAGTTAGGTCCAAATAAATTTCCTAATTTCAGCACCATCAGGCACGGGGGAGGAGAATTCCCCTCATTTTCATACTTTATATGTGTTGAGAGATTTGTTTTGCTGTCGTTTTACAGCACACCCAGATAATAATCAGTTGTGTTCAACATACTCAGTTTTCAAAGAAGGTGTTGTCTTGAGAAACCATTTTTTGAGTTCTCTGGTTGAAAAAACCTTGGTTTTCTCTAGAATAATATATAATATTATATATAATATATTATATAATAAGATACTGC
>NW_010323559.1:0-19673 GCF_000700745.2 Antrostomus carolinensis | reverse complement strand
GGGGGAGGGGGTGGTGGTGGGGGTCGGGTGAGAGTCAGGATATGCCTTATCTTCTTTTAAACATTAACAACCCAAAGTTTTAATATTTTGCAGATTCTGGAATTTTTCTTTATGAGTTTAGTGTACTAGACACTATGTCTTGAATTCCCTGCCAGATTTGAAAATGATGACAACAACAATGATATTTGAAATCCAGTAATGTATTATTTCAAGGATACTTCTCACTCTCTATTTCTAGAACTTACAAATTCTCTGATTTTTAAAATATATTCCTATCTTGGTAAAATTGGAATGATAACTGCAAAGATTTATAAGACTACCCCATACCCACAGAAGTCTATCTGAATTTTTCAATTTCATTGACCACTTAAGTAAGCTGCTTTCAGTGACCCCTGACTACTTACCACTTTACTAATGTTAAAAAAATCACCATGTTGGGTCAGACCTTCATAGACAGCAATTGTTCCTCAAGAGTGGCTAATCCTGGATGCCCTGGGAGGAGGATCGTGACATATTGGATATTTTATCTGACCTCCAGTCAATCACAGCTGAGGAGCTTCCCACAGAGATGCTTCCCAGCATGGTTTCTTGGCCACCGCATCTCTAAGGAGGACATGGCTCTGAACTGCCCTAAACCTAGCAATCCTTCAAAAACCTTGTACTAGAAGTTTTCTGGAGGCTGCTCCCATCTAATTTATGTTTGAAAGTTAGTTTCCTTTCCAAAATGAAAGCCAGGAGTCATTGCATGATGCACATTTCTTGGTTTCCTTGGGGCAGTCATGCTAGAGAAAAATAGAGAGGATTAAATTGAGGTTTTGTTTCTTGCTACACATCTGTCTGTCAGCCAACAAGTCGTGAGCTGGTCAAAAGCTGAGGAGATGTGGAGGTTGGAGCTGCTTTTGAGACACCCTTTTCCCATGCTCAGGATCAACAAAAGCAGCTGATGATTGTCTCTGTGCTGAGCCATGAGCATGCACACTGGTGTCCTGCACCCCTTTCCCCCCAGGAGCCAGGGCAATAACTCTTGGCCAGTTCCATGCCTGGCAGTGCACATGCAGGAGGACATTTTGGCTGCCAAAGCATCATTTTCTTCCTGAACATGTCAGGCTCTTCAAGGGAAGGCAAGGGCACATGCAAACATCCCATGATCTGTGGGCTGCCAGCTGGACCACTGTGAATACAAGCTGATATTGTCCCATGAGCACAGACAGAAAGAGGCCATCCTTCCTTCTGTGGAAAACAGCAGAACGGTAATTCTCTTGTTTCCTAATAAGGAGATTTTACAGAGAATTTTAGTTTAGCCAATTTTTGTCACACATTGCTATTTAATTGTTTTCGTTTTTTAATTAGGTTCATCTGCCAGGATTTACCCAGAAAACTGTATCTAAGAGCTCTTTTGCTGACTGCAAACACTTGTTTTTGAGAACATTTTTTCCTAAATTTTTGGTTTTGCTCTGTTTGGATTTGTTGATCAGAGTTGTCAAAGGTTTAGGACAGGACTTCTGCTTTGTTTAAGGAAGGCTTTGAAATACGTAACTGGCAACATTTAAGTTTCAATAATGATATTAGGGGTTCCCACACATTTCTCCCCCTCCAAAAACCAAAAAGCACAACAACAAATCAGAGGTGGATATAGATCTTTTGAGCTTCAGAAGAGCTACCTTAGTGAACCTGAACCCAAATTCCATAACTTGAGATGATTCATTGTCTCACAACAGAGTCATCCAAAACTTGACTTTGTGTAGTTGCAAGGAAAATTTCCACAGTTTTGATATCTCTGATTTTGTTGTGCTTACACAGTTAAATTTTAAAAGGCAAAACAGATGCTACTTTGAGAAAATCTATGTAAAGAAATTAAAGGAATAAAATATGATTGCTGACTGAAGTAGAACAAAAGGAACAGCATATAGAAATTTTTTCTTTTATTTTTTATAGACTGCAAGTATGTAACAGCTAACATTGCTTTCATCGGAAGAAATACAGAAATAAGAATTGTCCCTTACACCAGTAAGTATTTTTTTTTCTATTCAGGAAATTTTTGACAAACCACATTAGTAACTTTAATTTCAAGTGATTGTCCTTAGATTTTGGAGAAGAGAATCTTCTGTGTAAAAACTCCCCAACACTTGGTCCCAAATTATATTGAGAGTTTAAATATATACTGTTGTGAGATATAGCCCATGTGCTCCTGCCCTTGCATTTCAGTATTCATACTGATCACCTCTCATTTTCTTTTTCCTGGGTCATGAAGAATTATCTGCACCTGTCTTGCTTCAGAAGAACCACTATCATTATTTATAAAATGCCTGCATCTTCCTTATATTTACTTCTACAAATTATAGGTATTGAAAACCCAACGTGAGGGACAACAAGGCAAATGCTACATTGCAGTTTCTCAGTCCTTGTCTATCAGGTGCAGCCTGCTCCTGGAACACTGAGTCCAAATTTCTGTTAAACGCTCCCAAAAACCACATAAATAGTTCCAGACATTAGAGGTAGTGAAACCTCTCTAATCCTGAACAGCTGGGAGACAACTCCCCAGCAATCCTAAATAAATCTTCCCCAAATCACAAGAAACAGTCCATCTCCCACTGTGCTCAGGTCTTGAAGCACCTAACTGGGATACTGAAGCTCTCCAAGGTTCACTGTGTCTGTGGAGCAGGAGGAAGTAGCACAGCCAGGGAGACAGGTTACTGCATTCATTTTCCAGCCACGTTATGCTGGAAAAGCCTCTTCACCTCCCTGCGTGTCTGCTTAGCCTTATACATCTTGTGGGAATCGGGAACATAAGGACTGTCTATGTGTTTGCATAGTGCTTGGTGAAATGGGTGGCCCTTTTTGATGTTAAATGTAGTGGGCAATAGGGTTGGGAGAGAATAAAGATGCCAGCCGGTGATGGCTAAGGAGGAGTTCACTTCCCATCTGGACATTCCCAGCTAACCCATATAAAGTGAAATGGTTTTTTTAATGTGTACATAAATTCCTAGGCAATCAGCCAAGCAAGCGGCCTCATAGTTAAAGACAAAGGGCCAAGTGCAATCCTGCAGTAAGCAGGCTTGTTGGCAGCAGAAAAAAAAATAAGAAAAGAAAAAGGGAGATATATCCATTTACAAGGACTGAATTTGCCCTATAGAATGAAAGGTGTTGCGGGTCTGTGGCAAATGACACTGTCCTTGTACCTTAAGCAATCACAATCCCAACAAGTCTTTGAAGAGAACTCCAGAAAATGAAAAAAGGAAGTGTCAGATTTGCAATTTTAGGGAGATTATTTTTCCAATCGCTCTTTTAGGGAGATTATTTTTCCAATCGATCTTTTATGTAGAGGGAAACTGATTCTGTCCCATCTCAATCTTGGAGTTTGTTACAAGGTTTGACAATTTTCTAGTCTTCAGTGAACAGAATAATAGTTTCCTTTTTGCTTCACCTTGGAGCGAAACACTGAAACCTAGAATTATTGCCACCAAACAGATGGGGATGTTTCTCATGAAGATTAAAAAGCAAAGACCTAACAAATGAAGAACCTTTGAGAAGAGAAGGTTAAAGTAGGCTCTGCTGCATTGTGTTTGGCAGCACTATTTTAGCAATGTAAGTGATTTTACGAACTATTATTTTTTTATGTTTCAACTGCTGCAAAGCCTCTGAAGGGAAGCGTGGATGGAGCTCATTGTTCACCACAAAGGACCAAGCTGATGTGGGTGCAGTCTGGTCACAAACCTGGCCGTACTCCAACATTTCAGGTCTCCTGCAGCTCTGTCTTGGCCAAAGGGGTACAGTAGTGTGAAAGGTGGCTTCTGCACCCCCTTCCTTGGGGGTCTGTCCCTGCTGGGACCAGCTGGTCCATCCCAGCAACTATCCTGTGATTGGGAGGCAGCCAGCTCAGGCATCTGGCCTCCAGCTTGGCTTTTCCCCTTCTCTCTGTATGTTAAGAGATGCTGGTGGGTAACGTCATCAGTGGCTTTGTGTTTGTGGTCAGGGGCTGCAACTGGTGCAAGTGTGAGAAAATCAGGGTGAGGGATAGAGAGGTAGAGTCCCAGGACAGCACATGTGGTATAGCTGCACCAGGGTACTTAGAGAAGGGTCTGGGGAGATCTTATAGCGGCCTTCCAGTGCCTGAAGGGGGCCTACAGGAAAGCTGGGGAGGGACTTTTCATAAGGGCACTTAATGACAAAACAAGGGGAAATGGGTTTAAACTGAAAGAGGGCAGGTTTAGATTAGATATTAGGAAGAAGTTTTTCACTGTGAGGGTGGTCAGACACTGGAACAGGTTGGCCATGGAAGTTGTGGATGCCCCATCCCTGGAAGTGTTTGAGGCCAGGCTGGATGAGGCTTTGAGCAACCTGGTCTAGTGGAAGGTGTCCCTGCTGATGGCAGGAGGGTTGGAACTAGATGATCGTTAAGGTCCCTTCCAACCCAAACCATTCTATGATTCTATGATACTCTGGATATACCCTTGGCACCTGTGTAGTTGTTCCCACCTAACTTCCTTGCTTGACGTATCGTTTATGGAAATGAATAACCTGATTCTCTGTGGTGACACAGTCTCTTCTACATAAATTGGCCATTTTTTGGTCAGTGTCTTTTTGGCTGAGCAAAGAGACTCAACAGAGGAAATGGAGTTATTTTTTTGTGTGTGGTGGGGTTTTTTAAAGCTGAAAGCATATTTTATTCCTGCAATTTCTAGTCAGCTGAAAATTTTCTTTCAAAATAAATATATGGACAGTGTTGTCCCCTGAGACCAAACACAAAGAATTTGAGACCCAGCAGAGAGTTAATCATAAAGTCAGCAGCCTGTGAAAGCCAATGCTCCTAATAGAAATTTATAGATTTTAAATTCAGAAAGGACATTGTGAATGTGTAATATGACCTCTTGTATAACATAATCCATAGATTTTTACTTAAAAATTTTCACTCACCTTAACTAAACCAAATCATTTTGAAAAGATAGCTGGTCTCACTTCAACAGCTCAAGATTTAAAGGCACATATCGTTTGCTTTTTTTTTTTTTTTTTTTTTCCAATGGGTAATTACTTTGACTGTTACAAAATTTTGCCCATTTCAATTGTGAGTTTGTTGTAACTGTAATACACATCTGTCTGCTCTGGAAAGAGACTTCTCACAATCAAGTTCTTCTCACAATCAATCAGCTCGCACCCGTAAACAAATAATTTCCTCCTCTTATCCTGCAGACTAACCAGAATGAGCTCTCTCATGTTTGATGGAAGAGCTAGATTTTATAAATCTTGAGTCATTCTTGTTGCTATGTGGTGGGTTTTTTTGTTCATCTGGTGTGTCAGCATTTTGTTCACTTGCAGAGAAAGTGTTCTTTCCTCTTTTGCTTCAAATGGTCGAAAAGTATGTAGAATGTGTTTTGTGGGCCCATCCAGCCTTGTGAATACTGATGTTGGCTACCAGATCTGCTGTGTCTCATCAATGCCTTTTCTATTTTTGCCTGCACAGGAGTAAGTCCTTCAATCAGTGAAAATCTGGAGAGGGTAAATAATGAAGCAAAGACATGCGGGGTCACATGCAAAGGAGGATCTTTCCTTTATGGTCACAGAATCACAGAATCACAGAAGGGTAGGGGTTGGAAGGGGCCTCAGGAGATCATCTAGTCCACCCCCCCTGCCAAAGCAGGTTGCCTACACCAGGTTGCACAGGAAAGTGTTCAGATGGGTTTTGAACATCTCCAGAGATGGAGACTCCACAACCTCACTGGAGCTATCTGTAACCCATACGAATTACTCAAGATTACAGTGAATTTATTTTAGACATCTTAATGTCCTGGACTCACAAGCAGGTAAAAGTTGTAATTGGATTTGGAGGGAAGCATTAACAGATTGTTTCACTGTATTTTAGGGCTTGTAGGTCAAATTTATGTGGAAGAACTTGAAAGGACTCCACATTATCTGCCTCTGCAACAAATCTGAAAGCAACAGAAGACACAGAGTGGTTTCTTTATGTACATCACTTTTGGGAAAAGACACAGTTGTAGAGCTACTTGCCATGGAATGGATGGGCCCAAATGAAAACACCATTCTTCAGCTAGGAAAAATCATATAAACTAGGAGATCTGAAATTTGCCATATAAAGCCGATTTAAACAAAACAACAGATTTAAGCAGCTTCAGATTTTGTGGATATTTGTATCAAATTTGGAATTTGCAGCCAAGACCTCTTGCTGATGACAAAGAAGGTTGCTCAAAGAAGTGTTTGATCCTCAGCACAGGCTTACATGTTACAATCATGAGAATAAATGTGTTTCAGAGATGCCTGTTGCAAAGATGCTGAGAGTCGATTTCTGTGCAAGCTGTAACTAACACTTTCTAAAGAGAAAGCAGCAAGAGCATTTGTTTGTGTCCATCTATTGACACATATCCTGAAAAGAAAATTTCGGCAAGGTGCAAGCACTTGTCATTCTGTGTTATACCCCATCCCATGTTTCCAGATGGTCACACTAGAAAAGCAGATTAGGAAAGACAGTCCAGTGCCAATGAGCTTGGAATGAATAGGAGCAGAAAGCACAGTCCTGTTAGCACTTTGTGGAAACAAGCAGAAACTTCAAGCAAAGTTTTTTCAAGCAGTCCAGAGTTTTCCCTTTTGTGGTTGATCAAGAGGCATTATTTACATTATCGCTTTAGCTTTTCTACTCTCTCACCCTTCCTCCCTCTCATTTCTAGTCTTTGAAACTAGTTACTGGTATGTGGGGAACTGGTAGTCCCCCAGTCACTAGCAGCATTAATCTGCATCATCTCTGAGCCTACTTCACTTTTCTGCAGGAGCAGGCTTCCTCCACCTTTTCTTTTTAGAATTTGGTGATACTTTTTCTTGTGATTGTATGTATCATTTTATACTGTTAATGAGTGACAGCCAAATGCCTTTTAGCTCTACAGAAGCTTTTCAGAATGTCATGTTTTTATACTAGATTGTCACATTGTTATTGCGGATAAGCAGACTGTTACTCCAGTAGAAATCTCAGTGACTTCATTTGGGCCACTTGTAAAGTGGACACACTGACAGCTCCTCCTTGCTTCCGGTGAAGCAGTTCTTAGGATGAATGAGAACGCTTTGATCTCCAGCATATCACCCTTGGTAAAACAGCAATGTCACCAAAGTTAGCAGGATGAGAGTTTGAGCTTTTGTTGGAGTGTTAAGCAGACCATTGTTTCTCATTTCCTACTTGGTTCCTTTAAAAATTACATTTGATCTAACTCCACTGCTAGTAGTCCAGAAATAAAGCAATTCCTTGGGGCATGAATGCTATTCAGACAAAATAATACCAATATTTGTCGTCTTTCCCTCCCTGGTATCCAGCATCTTTGCCAGCTCATTTTTCCTCAAAAAGGAAATAACCCATTTCTGGAATTCAGATTTTCCTGACTTCTTGGAAACAGGGAGTATCAAGTATTCTGAGTAATGTTTCCCTTTGAAACTTTCTTAAAATAGTCTTTAAAATGTCTGCTCCTTTTGAAAGGTTTAAGTTCCCTGGGGGTGTAATTCTGCTGACATTGATGGCATCTGCCAGCAGAAACTCTGGTTCTGCAATTTCTTCTGTGAGCTGCATTGCCCTTTGCTTCGTAATGAAAGCTGCATGAATTAGGTCCAAAGCCAGCCATGAGTGTCTTTTGCTGTGCTTTTCTCAGGCTTTGCCCAGCATTCAGGCAGATCTGATGCTTATCTGACAAGTTGAGCTACTCTGGTTAGCAGGGTCATCACTCAGAGAGGAAGGAGAGGGCAGTCCTCAAAAATATTGGGTATGGAAAAAGACAAGTATTTGATCATTTTCCTATGGAATCAGTTCTCCCAAGAAAATGACTATAAATCAAAAAGCAAAGTTCTCTCACATTACCAGAAGAGAGGTAAAAGGCTCATAAGTCTTACTGAGCAAATCACATGCAAGTGAGTCATTCATAATTGCTTTATAAAAATAGTGAATAAACGTGTCTTATTCTGTACTTGATTAAGCACGTGTATAACTTTAGTCAAAAGAACCTGTCTTGTGAGCACAAATTTGCGGGAATAAGGCTCAGTAAGAACAGCACTGTGTGGAAAATATGAATCCCATGGCCAAAAATGTCTTTGCAGTTCTCTTTCAAAGCGTGTCTGCTGCAGGAAGATGTGCTTCTGTGCTGAGAAAGAGCCTGTGCTTGTGATTTTTGTCTATCTTTGTGCAAATGAAACTGGGTCCCTGGTAAGCATTGTAGAGGCAGGGATTTCATCTACCTAAAAATGAATTTCTTAATGTTTTTTGTTTATATACCTGGATACTAGATGGGAAAGACGGGTCAATTGTGTTTTCTCTTTGACTAGTTACATTTTTGGCTCAATATACCTTTTTCTCCCTGCAGTGGAGGCATAAGCTAAATTCTGAATGCAAATTACCAAAATAAAACCAAATACTCGGATACAATGCCTTAGAAAGGGAAAACCTATGCCATGCTGAAGTTTCACAATTTCCTTTTTTTTAAGGTAAGTCTTACCAGCTTTTTGCCAGGGCAGTTCTCTGTCTCTAAAGCCAAATTCAGTCCAATGAGTAATTTTTTTTTCCTCATACACCTGTAGAAGTCAACATGAATGTATGATTTTGGCTTGAAAAATAGTTTCTTTGGTAAGTATTGCCTGCAAGATCCAAGCAGTCTTCAGTCCACCCACCTACAGCTCTCCTACTGACAGGTGAGCAGATTCAGCACTTCCCCAATCAATATTTGAAGAGGTTGCATGTGAAAAGAAAGACTCAGAAAGCTCTTGCAAAGTGGAGCATAAGGCGTTAACATAGAGGGTTAGCAAGTCCATAGACGCAGTCCTGACAGGGGCTGCCTCTCAGCCCTGCTTTGGAAAGGCTGAATGGTCCCTTATTGCTTGTGTCTCATTCACTTGATGTGTTCCTCCCTCTGAACCCCTGCAGGTTGAGATCTACCTGATGCATTTATGCAGTCCAGCCCTGTTGGCTGTCAGGATCCCTGTCAGGATCCAGACTTGGACACATAAATTTATGTGCCCACAAGCAGGTGTCTCCTGCAAGCATGGCAGCTCAGCTCCCCTTGTTGGCAATGGGGATCTCCCCAAGGCAGTCTGGGGACTGTCCAGTGCACCCCGAAAGAGATGTCTACATCTGATCAGTGCAACTGAGAGGAGGGCAGTCACCACAGGTCCACCCACTCCAGCTCCCAAAGTGGAGAAGGTCCAGCTCTGCCTTTGGTTCTGTATATTACTACATGGGGATGTGGCTATTAATTATTGGGAAACTGTGATACACGTTTGCATGCTGCTAAGTGTCTTTTTTGTGAATGGTCCAAGACCGACTCCTGACATGGCCTGCTGTGGTAGGAAGAGGACAAACGTGGACTGGCAGTTAACAGCCTCAGGCAGACCTGAGCCAGGCCAAGTGGGCTGCCCGTTCTTCCCTGCCCTGCCCGTGGTGAAGACATCTCCACACGTGATCTCCTCTCTATCCTGGGACCTGTGGCACAGCCTGGCTGCAGGACTACGCCAGCCCAGGACTCGTCTGAACGTTCACTGCAGGCACGTAATAAATATCTCACACGAATTTCTTAAGCTGTACTGGATAATGAAACTGAGTGTGCTAAGGAGAGAACAAACCCAAGTTTTAGTCTAAATTGTGGCCTTAAAGTAAGAGAGTGATTTTTCACCACTGGATGGCAGAATCTTCCTCTGGGCTAACAATATAATAGCAGAACAATTTGCTAAAATTAAAGCAAAATTGAAACTGTCATAATCAATCCAGTATCTGATCAAAGTGGAAGGATCTACTGGAAATGTAATTGCAGAGGCAAAAATTATATTTTTTTAGAACTCCTTTCTGACTATAACATCTGACCTTTTAATAGCTATCCTGTTCAAATGAATTACAGGACAGTTGTTATTCCACAGATTTGTCAGTGTCCCCCAACATGGCCCACCTTGTCAATGCTATGCCTATGTCTACACTGAGTATTTGTTTTCTTGAATACCATATTGTGTCACGACTAAACATTTGAATAGCAGAAATCATCACACACTTGGGAGATGTGTTTAGAAAAATGCTGTAGTTAGCACTATTACAACCTCTTAAAAATACAAACAATATAGTAGGCTCAGGTGCTAAAGCTCAAGTAATATAGTGCTTGGGCCAGCAATGGCAGAATTTTAAAAGAAAAAATATATTTTTAATTTCTATTGAGAGAATGTGGTATTTTTAACTAATTTTAGCAACTTTTCAGGAATTACTTTTAAACAGGAAAAAATAAATGTCTAGAACCACCATTTCTTCTTTTACTTAGAGTATACACTGAGCAGCTTCATTGGACTGTGCCTGAGCACGAAGAGAATAAGGAAATGAGCTTCCCACTGCCAAGAGGGAAGACAAACTGTCCTTAACCTCAGAAGTTTTGATGTTAGTTTCTATCAAGTACAGACAATTAGTTTTCTATTAGCAGAGACTATTAAGTAATTCTGAGAATTGTTTAGAATCTAAAACTCTGATTCTTTTCTAAGACCTGCTTTCATGGGGTTGTATATCCCTATGTGAGGTCTTGGTGAAGGTTTTCACAGAGGCTTGAGTAACATTAAAAATGAAACAAATCTTGTAACACTTGGCAGTCATTATTTTAAGAGCACATTTTTTAAATGTTCGAGCAGAAAACTTTCCCCCAAATGATTTATATGGAAAACAAGAAGTCTGCAGATAGATCAGAAAGGACAAAAACCACGGTGTGACATAAAATAAGTTATTTCAGAGTGTGAAACATCTACTTCTTCGTATCTTTGGCTTCTGCAGCATCCTGTGGCAATGAGTTCAATGACTTCATTATATACTTTGTACAGAGTATGTCTTTAGAAGTCTGTCCATGTTATTTTTACCCCCTCTTCCCAGGTCATTTATGAATGTCTAAGCTACACCTTTTTTGTTGAAGTGATTTTAGCTTATAAGAGCCAAAATAGCATTTAGACGGATAGGAACTGAAATGTGCTTCGAGGCACTATTTCAGCAACAAAATATATAGGCTATTCCAGAAAGAGTAAAAGAAAGCAAACAGGGCAGTATGAGTGCAAAAAACCCAAAAGCCACATAGATTTCTCCAGAGGGGTGGGGGATGCCACTTGTGTCGCAATGAACCAGGGATCTTCCCACATCGGAGCAGCATTTCAGCAGGCAGTGGCAGCTCACATGGGCAAACCCAGGTGAGGGACTGGGAAGGTGTCTATTCTCCCCTCTCTGGCAACTACCACTTGGCTCAGGATTACACCTCGTCTTGGTTAAAATGACGCCCGTGGATCACCAGGATCTGGCCCCACTGCCTCTCTGTGCTGAGCAGCTCTCCTGGTGTGTTCTCCAAAGAGCTTCTTAAACCCTGAAAACTGCGGAGCTGCATTTCCTCTGCGCAGTGCTTGTCAAGGCATGCTGGAGGGTAAGAGGGCCTTGAGAACATCTGGATTATAACTAAACAGGAATTTACAGTAACTAGACCTAAGTGGCTTCAACAACAAATTTACTGCTGATAAAGCCAGATAAGTTTACCCAGATAATCCTCTGTGTTTTCTTCTGTCCTGAATTAAAGGTAGCTTTGTAATTTATATTGGGGGAGCACTGGAAAAGATTCTTTTTCACTTGAGGGCTAATTGCAGGTCCAATAAAAGACATCATCTGCACCACGACATTAGCCAGCAGGGCTACTGTTTGCCTGTCTGCTGGGCTCAGTGTAGAGACATAAGATCATAGCTGCTGATTAAGAAATGCAAAACTAGATTCAGGGCAAATAAACGTCAGTCATGATGTTTTAAAATACCCTATTAAAGGCATAGTGAAAGTACACAAAGAATTTGCAGCATGGCCTCTAGTTTATTTTTCTAAAGGCCTCCTCATTCAGTAGAGGCATGTCAGGGTAAATTCCCAAGTCACCTGGACTCAATGATTGCATGCCACTGATATTCATAATCTGCTAACCAGGTAGGACATTGATGTTACATCTGAATTAAACACATCTGGGACTGCTCTCTTGCATCAGGCCAGCAGGTCTGGGGCTACCCTCACCATATTTTTCAGTTTCTCTTCTCCATAGGAGCAGGACAGGGGCAGCCAGCCTGTGCACTCAGGGCAGCTGTTGGAAGTGGTTTTCCTTGGCCATGACCTGATGGGCATATAAGGGTTTCTGCTGCTCTCTTGTTGAGACCCTGCAAAGGTCAGTGTGTGGCTCTTCTGTTCCCTATTTTCTCACAGAAACCACTGTTTGCTCAGTCTTTGGCTTTTTATTTTTTTTTTCTTTGAGTGCTCACCTCTCCTAGGGATGGTGCAGAGCATCATCTACACAGGTGGGAATTCCTTGAGGTCTCCTCTTATGACACATCTACAGTAGTATTAATGCTGATGTCTTACACTTGCCACATCTCTGTTGTCTTGCAATTAGATGTAATTTTTGTTTTTCCTCCTTTAGGCAGGCAACGTTTTTCCTCCTTTAATGCATGGAGCGCTGCTAATGGGGGGGCTCCCCATGCACCTGCTAACAGAATATGAGACTTTGGGTGGCTTATTTTGAGGGCAGATCTTGTGTTGATGTCACACAACCCTCAACTGCCATGTCCTCATCCACTGCATCGTGGATTTGCTTTGTAAGGAGTCAATGGACTGATTTGGCATGTCAAAGCTAATGTTGCAAAATCCTTGGGTATATCAGCGTTTCAAAGCACAGTCATAAATGTCAGCAACTTCAACGATGGAGTGAGTTACAGCAAAATTATGGTTTAACCTGTCATGAAGAGTAGTCTCTGAAAAATTAGTAATCTTGCCAGTGTTTTGCAATGTACATCTTTGGCGGAGGTCACATTGTGAAGTCACTGCTGAGTGTTTAACAAAAAAAATGGTATACAACCCAGTGCTTATAAACTAATCCCTAATTTCCACTTGTGCTTTCAATATTCATTCACATTTTTCCCATTTGCTATCTTTCCTTCTGCAAGGTTATCCCTGCTGTATGAATGTCCCTGTGACATGCTGCTGTCTTTCAGTGTTAATGTCACAGATATAGGGCTTTGTTTCCCTGTTCCTGTCTGTAAGACAACCCAGCTAACTCAGAAGAGCAGGGAAAAGCCCTTGCTCCTCCCTTTATCAGCACTACCCAATCCATTACTGATAGGCTAATTGAAAAGCCTTCACTTATGGACTAAGTCTGCTCAGTAAGGCCAGGATTGAATGTAAGAGTTTCCTTAAATGAGCTCCTCAGGGCTAATTCCTTTTGTCTGGCAAATGGACTTGTGAGAGGGGATTCCAGCTTGATGTGTTGAAAATGGGGAAAAAGCCTCAACACTTTTTCCCCAACAGCATTTTCCTCCAACAGTTCAAGTCCTTCTCAAGTTCCTTTTACAGGCTTAAATGGCCCATTTATTCTTGGGCCAGCTCCCTGCATGGATGCAAACCATCACCTCAGGACACTAAATTGTCTGGTATGCCAAGGTGGAAATTTGCTTCTGCTTCAGAAAACGGGGTATGATTTGCAGAGGAATCTGGGAATAGATGGGAGGTGACATCTTTGTGACTCACTCTCTTAGGCAAAATGCAAAGTGCAGTGAAGATTACATAGCAGCAATATGGAATAAATAGGGATCTGTTTTGCGTGGCTGTTATCCAGAAAGACAGGGCTAGAGCAATCATATTCAGTGATAAGTCTCCTTTTTTGCCTCATTGCTGGGTGTAAAAATCACCACTCCAAGCTCAAGCAGACAGGATTTGACACATGGCATGAAGTCTGCTGGTGGGATTTGGCCAGGATTGATGTGGAATCATGTACATGGACCAAAGTGGGTTTGCACTGAGAGGAGCACCCACAGTTCTTGCAGAAGAAAACTACAGGGTGGTCTCTGCAAATCTAGGTTTTGTTTTGGTTTTTTTTAAAAGAAAACAGAAAATCTTCATGGCACGCAAGTGAAACTCCCTCAGTCTCCCCAGAAATGGTAGATCACACTCCTCCAGAGGTTCTTATTCCCTTGATGGTCTTTGGAGGGTAATGAGGTGATCTGTGGAAGATTCCTTCAGCTATTAGTCTTCCAAGGAGTGAGTGGTAGTGCAGAGAATTAAAGCTCCCAGAAGACAACGGCCATTCCCATGGCCTCAGTACATTATTTCTGTAAGTGTAGGAAAGGCTCTAACAGAATTATTGACCCTCCCCCTGTCCCCCATAACTTCTTTCACGACTGCTCTATAAATTAAAGCTTGCTAGCATTTTTCCCCCAAGCAGCCTCCCAGGGCAAGTGCAAAACTCATTAAATGAAAACAAATGTTTAACCCTTCCTTGTTATTTCCCTCCCCAATTAGCCTGTTTAAAAAAAAAAAATATAAAACTGAAATTGAAAAAGGTAGGAGTTTCCTGTTTTGCTAACTAAAGAGAAAGGCCAAGCTGAGTCCTGGTGTAAGCAATGGGACCGTCCATCCTTTGATTGAGACTGACTGAGAAGGAAGAAGCAGTCTTGGAAGTGGGTGTGGAGATGCTGAGCCCCAGCGATAGCTGATGGACAATGGGGAACGAAGCCTGTGTCTCCTTTTTGGAGCACGGCCCGGGGCCACCTCTGGGTGCAGGCTCACGTGCAGGCAATGTGCCCACCAGCAGTTTGAGGAAAGGCTTGAGCTGGCCGTTGTCTGACTGTAGATGCACTCAGGGTGGCTCCAGCCACAGTGCAATGAAGAGAACTGCCATGGAGATACGTTGGCTTCAGGGAAACACAGTGATTGTTCAATGCTGTCAAACAAAATACGGTGGAAAATGCAGTTTCCTAGAAAATTGAGAAGGACTTTTCTGCCATCCATGGGTGCCTGAAACAGCAATATTTCTGAATGGTAAGTTGCCAGCAATGTGCTGAAGGGATTTGGTAGGAACACCAGAGTCCATAAGGCAGTTTTCCTCTTCTGTGGTGTGAACTAATGTCTTCATAACTCTCTGTCAAGTGAATTGTATTAACTGCAGTTCAGAGTAATCAGTCTCTCTCGGGAAGTTACCATTTGACTTTCGCACTTGCCCTTACTAAGTAATACTATAAATCTTTGAATCGTCTGGCTGGCTTTGATCTAGCTGCAAGTCTGTTGAATTGGTGACTGGAGCAGAGGAAGGAGGGAGAAAAGTACCTCTTTGCTGTGCTAAAGTCATCCAGAGTGCTGAAAAGAGAGATATGAACATGGCTCATCTTCCTAATGAAATTAATTCAGTTTGTATCATTACAATTTGTGTTAATCACACTTCAGAGCTGGGGAGGAAGGTTTATTTTCTTAAGTGTATGTTGTTTGGGAAAGTGAAAAGATATGTTTAGTTGAATCTTAAAATTACTCTTTAGGCTAAGATCCTGTCAATAGCACCCAGGGCAGAACACAGGGAACGTGGATTGCCCCTCGGTACTAGAGAGTATTACGCTTGCAGCACAAAACCCTTGAGTCATAAGCCTAAGTGATGGCAATCCAGAAAAAGCTTTGAATTTCCCAAGGGTGGGATTTATCTCATTGAGTTCAGATGTTACACAGTCATCTAGAGTCCCTTTAGAGGCTAATGAACAGACTCAGCTTGTTGCATGTCCAACAAAATGAGAAGCTGATCCTGTTTTTCATTCCTAGTTATCTGAGTGCTGCTGTTTGTGTTGCCCCTTCATGCAGGCCAAGGGGCACTTGCCCGTCCCCTCCACATTTGTTACCTCTGTTGTTGTGATGTTATGAAGTGGGAGGACTGGCCCAAATCCCCTATTAGGATTAGCATGGGTTGTAAGCAGCATTCAGAACAGATATCATCTGGTGGACATCTGTCTCATGGTGGATCAGGCATTACTAAGGAGTATTAGGTGCAGGATAGCAAGATGTGCTGTGGGAGGCGCTTTACTGAGAGGCAGCTTGATCGGTTGAAGCTACATTTGCCTTATTACACCACAGCAACATCACAGAGACCACTTTGCTCTGAAATCTGTTCAGAAAAATGAGAGTGATAGCCACATCAAGACATACAATAAAAAAAAGAGCTTTATACTCAATATTTACAAGGCTATCAGCCACGTCCCTCAGCAATCGTATCTGTTAACATGATTACTATTGATAACGTACCCTTCAGTTCCACACTTCCTTAATTTGAGCATTCATGGCAATCAGGTAGCAGCTGAAAGGCTTCTGATTTTTTTTCCCTGAATATTACTAGACAAAATTATTGTCAATGAGGAGAAATCTTTAAAAAATGCCTTCCTCTGGGAATTTAATTTTGGCATCCTTTTTTTTTTTTAATATTTATTTGGTACTCTGTGAATGTCTACAAGAGCAAAAATGGGAGAAAAATGAGTCCTTGAATGCACGTTCGGTGCTCAAATTCAGCTGCAGCACCAGATTTGAATGAGACAGCAAAGTAGGACAATCACCTTTTACTCCTGAATGCTCTTGAGGTCAAAATGGAGAAAATGCACCATTCAGCTATAGAGATTTCCAGTTTCTGAAGCAATCACTTATTTTTTGCTGTTATCAGCTACTAGCACTACCATATGTTATAAAGAATGACTCCTCCACCCTTTATATCCTTGTATTGTGCTTGTTTATGCAATTCTGCTGAGGCACTTATGAAACAACCAGAAGGAAGTTTGAAACTAACCTTCCTATAATATGTGTGAGTGTACGTGTTTATGTGTGAATACATATATACTTCTCTGGCTGTTGGTATAGTCAGCCATCACTGGATACAGATATATATGCCCTAAGTAGAATAGTGTCTCTGACTATAAAAAAAGGTAACCTTTTGGCTTTGTATCTATATGTCTATATCTATCTATGTATTCACACACAGAGAAAAATAGAAATAGATTCATGTGAAAGGGACAAAAAGACAATGTTTATTCTTGGATTTGAGACTAAATCATGTATCAAGGCCTCTGCTTCACCCATGGCAATGCAACAGTGGGATTCTTACCTAAAGAACTCTTACATGTCCTTAAGCCTTCTGCAACTTAGAAACGCTCAGAGGGAGACTGCGTGCCCAGTCTATCCCTGTCACAGATGTGTCCATGAGGGTGTGTTACGTAGCATAGCCTTCTGGCTACCTGCACCTAAAATGTACAGTGTACATAGGTCTGTAGGTACCTCAGAAGGAAGGGTGTGTATGCCTTATGACTGGCTTTCCAGTCCTTACAGGAAACATTATTTCCAGCTTAAAATATACAAGGATTTCGTAGCCTTGAATTTCTTTTGAGAAGAGGAGAGTTTTTAATCTTCAGAAAGGAGGGATGACCGGAAAACAAGTTTGGCTTGCCTTTTTTTGGGAAAAAATTTGACATCGTTATTGTGTGCCAGGACAATACTAACCTCTTCTCATTTTTTGCGGGTGGTAGGGAAGGCTTCTTTTGTGAAACACACTTTAATTGTCTTTATGCTTTGAGGTGCATGAGACCCGGCACACCGAATGAATGTGTTTGGTGAAAACAATGGGCAAGAGGGCCAGGTGCCAGACTACTGAGGCAAATAAAAGCACTTTTCTCACCAGCAGTAAAATCAGAGATGCAAGTTACAAAGTTTACTGCCTGCTTTCCTCCATTATGTGGGAATCACCTGTGGGGCTGCTCATCTGGATGCAACATGAGACGTTTGGTGAGGTAAAGTGTTGCAATGATGGTTATGAAAAGTGAAGAAAAGGCAAAGAGCAGGCACTGCGGTGCATTTTCTATCTGCCTGCTTCAACTACTTCACTCTGCCATTAGGAAGCCGTCCCTGCTTCCCACATTTGCAGCACAGCACTCCCCCAGTGTAAAACAAGCCAGGGGACACAACCCACAGCCCAGCTAGCAGGATCAGCTCACCAGCCAGTGTCGATGTATGAAGATAAAATGCCAGGAGGAGGCTGCATGAGAAATGCTAATTCCCTCTAATGGTCAAGAGCAGAAGCAAAAGCATCAGTTTGATTCGATGCATTTTCTTTAGTAGTGAAGCAGGTCATCTTGGATCTGCTTCAGACAGCTCATTTATGGTTTGTAATAGAGTGAATAAATATCACTCCTTACTTGTAAGGCCTGGTCCAAGTAGGTGACTTTCCCTTGGGGAAGATCTGTCAACCCCTCTTCAGCTCTCCCATGTTCCTATGATTAGGCTGAGTGC
Organism: Antrostomus carolinensis; assembly: GCF_000700745.2. NCBI lineage: Eukaryota > Metazoa > Chordata > Aves > Caprimulgiformes > Caprimulgidae > Antrostomus > Antrostomus carolinensis. Next base: position 1,585 of record NW_010323559.1, on the reverse strand, counting down.
ATTATATAGTAATAACGTTCTTCAGTACTTTGAAAATCTATATTAAAGCCAGCAAATGGGGGCTTGCATGATGCTATGGATGGATGGACAGCTTGGGTCTGGTGACAACAGCGACATCAACAACAATGGCAGGGTATCATCTCTTGCCAAAGGCTGCTGCAGGCAGAAAATAAGATTGAGTTCAAGGAAAAACACATCCCTGGATGTTGTCACAAATCAAGTCCTTATGTCTGTAGCCATGGGTCGTGTAAGTGAGCTGTGGGAGCCATCACCTCCTAAGGAAGCTGCTGCTCACCTGCTTGCTGAGGGTGGCTGCTCCCTTACATCTGCGCTTGGGCTGCCTCTGCCTACAAATGTCCTTTGTGTGTAAATGTCCGCAGAGGCCGTACGGATAAGTATGTAATTTGCTAATGAATTCTGCACGGGTAAAGCAGGAGAGCTCCTCAGTTGTGATGTAGAGGTGCCAGTAGGAAAAAGTCCTTGTGCTGGCATTTATTCTTGTTTGTTGTAAAGAAATCCCTAAGCTGCTGTTGGATGGGGGGATCTACAGCAGCAACACGGCTATACCGCTGCTCCAGCTTAACTCTGTTGGCCATGGGAAAAGTACCTCACATCTCCTGTGCAACCATTAATTGCATTGACAAAGCTTTCATGTGCCAGGCGCTGGGAGAAAACTGTGAAGGCCCCTAATTGCAGAACCATCAGACCTTGTGCACAGCTCTCCTCTACATGGCCACTGCGTGATTGCATTGCCTGGGCTGGGGCCAAACAAGGACGTGAGGGAAGAACTGCTGCCACCACTCATGGCTGCATGAACTCCGCTGCCTGCTACCTGTCACCACATCAAGGGTGGCTGCAGCCATCGCATTCTGATGTTAAGTGGAGATTCTTGTGCGCCTACTCCTGGGAGAGTAGTTGCTAAGCTGAATACAGATGCTCGCCTGGAGCATCTGCCTTACGAGGAGAGGCTGAGAGAGCTGGGACTCTTCAGCCTGGAGAGGAGAAGACTGAGAGGAGATCTTGTCAATGTCTATAAATATCTGAAATGTGGGGGCCAAATGGATGGGGTCAGGCTCTTTTTGGTGGTGGCTGGTGACAGGACAAGGGGCAATGGGCAAAAACTGGAACACTGGAAGTTCCATACAAACCTAAGGAAAAACTTCTGTACAGTGAGGGTGATGGAACACTGGAAGAGGCTGCCCAGAGAAGTTGTGGAGTCTCCATCTCTGGAGATGTTCAGAACCCACCTGGATGCTTTCCTGTGCAACCTGTTGTAGTCAACCTGCTTTGGCAGAGGAGTTGGACTAGATGATCTCCTGAGGTCCCTTCCAACCCTGACCATTCTGTCATTCTGAGATGCTGTGATTCTGAAATTAGCTCTGTGGAGAAGAAGGGGGAACTTTATTTCTCCTTTCATTATTTTTTCCCCTCCTTGGCCTAACAGACAAAAAAAGAGGAAAAATAAAAAAGTAAGGTGGAAACAATAAACAAAATGAACACACCTAAAAATCCATCCTTTGCTCTCAGAACAGTTCTGTAGCATGAATGACTGCTTCAGTCTTCACGGGCAAGGGCTCGTGCCACA